>NC_041391.1:661495497-661538002 GCF_002162155.2 Triticum dicoccoides | reverse complement strand
GTAGCGCTCCAACACAAGTCCGTTTCCTCTGTTTTGCGGTACGCCACACCCCTCCCGATCAACAGGACCCCGTTTCGATAGTAGGAGGTCCAACACAAGTCTGTTTCCTCCGTTTTGCGATACGCCAGACCCCTCCCGATGAACAGGATCCCGTTTCGAACGTGGCCGGTCGAACACAAGGCAGTTTCCTCCGTTCTGCTGTACGCCAGGCCTCGTTTTCATTGGTTGTTCCATCCAAGTCGGTTGGCTCCCACGCGTTCCATTGCCTCCCGATGAACACGATGCATTCCGTTGCCTCCCGATGAACACGATGCATTCTATTGCTTCCGAATGAACACGACGATGACGCAGTTTCTCCATTCTGACCCAGCCATGTACACGAGCCCTGGCCATACGTATGCGCGAGTAGGCATTCGAGACCCTGCCCGTATGTACGTACATGACCGTATTTTCTTTCTTGCACCCTGTCTGCTTTATGTACGTGTATTTTCTACGTGCGCGCCTCTACTATGACACGTGCACACCTCTACATCAACCAGTATTTACGTACACGTTCACGACCAGAATGACAACGCTACATATGCTTCGACCAGGTGGGTCCCGGCTGTCAGGCACTTCCTTGCGTGCGAAGATGTAGCTGGTGGGTCCCAGCAGTCAGGGGGGCGAATCATTTTTTTTTGCTCGGACGCACTTCCCTGCGTGCGAAGATGTAGCTGGTGGGTCCCAGCAGTCAGGGGGCGAATCATTTTTTTGGCCCATAATATGGAGGCACTTCCTTGCGTGCAAAGATGTAGCTGGTAGGTCCCAGCAGTCAGGGGGAAACATTTTTTTGCGAAAGTGGCTCGTCTGGTGGGTCCCTGCTGTTAGGTGGAGGAATCATTATTTTCTGCGTAATAAGGAGGCAATTCCTTGCTGCGGCAGTGGACCCAACTGTCAGCCTCTCCATGTACAGTCCACGTCTGATGGAAGTTGTTCCTTGACCACGTTGACCACACGCCGCGCCTAGAGCACCAGGGCGGTGGACAATGGCGAGGCCTAGGAAGGGGACGACGCGGAGCTGGGGAAGATGCGGCAGTGCATGCCCACGCGTAGAGGAGTATGAGGGTTCACTGGTTCGGTTGTGATGTGAGGCTCTTGTCGCTGCAGAATAATAGGGGGTGTGGGTGAGTAGAGGGATGGCCTGGCCAGCAGTGGGAGTAGTAGGGGGCAATGAGGCCTCCGCGACATGACAGCCGGCCACGGGAGGCAGGAGCATGCGGCACGACCGGCGCTGCTTTGGGTGGCTGGAGCAAGAAGACCAGAGGTTGAAGAAGCACTACGGCCGTTGGATGGATATCGTATGGTCACTGGAGCTAGAATCGTTCATATTGACTAAGTTGACAAAGCCCTCCATCCCAGTCAACTTAGTAGGCCCACAAGTCAGCCTCACACCAAGGTGGGTCCCAGCTAGCAGGGGGAGTATTCATTTTTTTGTGCATAATAAGGAGGCACTTTCGGTGGGTCCGAGCTGACAGCGGGGGAAATGTTTTTTCGTGAAATACGATGGCCCGTCTGGTGGGTCCCAGCAGTCAGGGGGAAATGTTTTTTTCACGAAATACGGTGGCCCGTCTGGTGGGTTCCTGCTGTCAGGTGGAGGAATAATTATTTTCCGCGTAATAAGGAGGCACTTCCTTGCGGCTGCCGTGGACCCAGCTATCAGCCTCTCCACGTACAGCACTCTTTTGATGGAAGTCGGTCATTGACCACATTGACCACGCCGCGTCGAGAGCACCACGACGGTGGATGATGGCGAGGCCTAGGAAGGGGACGACGTGGAGCCGGGGAAGACACGACAATGGATGCCCACGCGGAGAGGAGTACAAGGGTTCACTGGTTCGGCTGTGGTGTGAGGCTGCCGTTGCTGCAGAATAATAGGGGGTGTGGGTGAGTGGAGGGATGGCCTGGACAGCGGTGGGAGTAGTATGGGGGCCGTGAGGCCTCCGCGGCAGCACAACCGGCCATGGGAGGCAGGAGCAGGCGGCACGACCGGCGTTGCCTTGGGCGGCTGGAGCAAGAAGACCAGAGGTTGAAGAAGCACTACGGCCGTTGGATGGACCTCGTACGGTCACTGGAGCTATAATCGTGCATATTGACTAAGTTGACAAAGCCCTTCGTCCCCGTCAACTTAGTAGGCCCACTATACTGGGTCCCAGCTAGCAGGGGGAGTATTCATTTTTTTGTGCGTAATAAGGAGGCACTTCCTTGCATGCTAAGATATAGCTGGTGGGTCCGAGCTGTCAGTGGCGTTAACATTTTTGTTCACGAAATACAGAGGCCCTTTCGGTGGGTCCCACATGTCAGGTGGAGGAATCATTATTTTGCGCGTAATAATGAGGCATTTCCTTGCGTGCGGCCGTGGACCCAGCTGTCAACCTATCCACGTAAAGTCCACTTTAGATGCATGTCGGTCGTTGACTATGTTGACCATGCTGCGCCGAGAGCACAAGGGCGATGGACGACGGCGAGGCCTAGGAAGGGAACGACATGGAGCCAGGAAGACTCGGCAGTTGTTTCCCACCCGAAGGGGAGTACGACTATACGAGGGTTTACTGGTTCGTCTGTCATCGCCGGAGAATAATAGCAGATGTGGGTGAGTAGAGGGATGGCTAGGCCAGCGATGGGAATATGGTGGGGCGGTGAGGCCTGCGCGGCAGCAGAGATGGCCGCGGGGAGGAGGGAGCAGACAGTACCGCCCGAGCTTGTTTGAGCGGCTGGAGCAGGAAGAGCAGAGATTGAAGAAGCACGACGGCCGTTGGATGGACATCCAACAGTCACTGCTTGTGCGTCAACCTTTTTTAGGAAAGCCTCAAATCTGTGGAAAATATCATACATGCCATTTGCCATTATTTCTAATAATTTACAGCCAATTTGCTAATTCTTACAGTTTTTTTGGAGCCCATATTCTTTTTGTTAGCATTACAACCCATATTGTGGCCACGGTCAAAAAATATACGAAATTTTGCATATGCCGGCGCGGTCTGAACTGTTTTAAATCCCGAAATTTTGAGTCACATTCAAACTGATTTTAAAAATAAATGTATATCAATATAAAATCCAATAAATTGTCCATGCATAAAAATCAATGCAATTTAAAATCTCGAAATGAAAAAAAGAAATTTGAAACTAATCGCCACTTTGATGTGTTTTAAAAATGTACGACCCATTTCTCATTACTGATAGGCCATTTCTCGGCCATCCGAATGAAGCTCTGCTCATCTTGAAAGATTTGCAGCCCAACAGGCCTGACAAAGCGACTTACTTGACAAATCACAAAAAATCGGGCTAGCCATTTTCAGAAAGAAAAAAACTACTGGGCTGGTCTGTGGTAAACATAAAATAAAAGGCTGTCTAGACAGGCCAAAGTGCCCCACACAGCGCAGTTGACACCCTACTTCTGTCTCAAAAACAAATTAGATAAATGCCACTCCAATTATGGCGATTCATAAAAATGCCACTGCAATTTCCTAACTTTGAAAAATGCCACCACAATTTTTGCAAACTTTGAAAAACGCCATTACAATTTGCAAACTTTGAAAAACACCACTCCAGACTTCGAAATATGCCACTGGAAATGGCATGAAATGGCATTTTTCAAAGTTTGGAAATTGCAGTGGCATTTCTCGGAAACACCAGATTTGGAGTGGCATTTATCAAATTAACCCAAAATAAAAATAACTGGGCCAGCTGCTGGGTCCCTGGTGTCAGCCGCTCATTGTGCATTTCTCTCGTTTATTGACTACGTTGACAATGGCATGGGACCCAGATGTCAGAAATCCATTAGGAGGAGCCATTTTTTATTGTCTTGAAATAAAGAGGCACTTGCTTGTGTACTGCCATGACCTTGGCGGTTCCCTGCTGTCATCCTCTCCACGTACAATCATCTCCTGATAGTGTATGCGTCAACTTGGTAAGCCCACAAGTCAGCCTCTAAACCCGTGGAGGACAAATACAACCCATTTTAAAAAATAACAACCCATTCCATACGTTCAAACAGAAAGTTCAACATTCAGAGCAAAGTAACAGGTCTGATCCACATATAGAGTACTGAACTTCCATGTTGACAACCATTATAGCCAAGTTAACTATCTACTCCCACTAATACTCTACTAGCGTACAAGTACTAACTTACTCTTAGCTAACTAGACGATGCCGACCGCCATCTGCGGTACACGCTAAACGTCGGCACCGGCATCCTCCGCCTCGCCTCGGACTTGCCAGAGGTGCGATAGGGCGCGTTGCTCGCGCACGTTGGCCCTTTCCATGCTGGCGTGGTCCATCGAAGCTTCATCTTCTAAGCGGGAAACCCACTTGACGAGCTGGTAGTAAAAATCGGCGTCACGAATGTGTGCGTGCTCGAAAGCCTCTAGGGCTATTTGCCGGGCGCCGGCCTCCACATAGTCGACCCAGTTGCGGGCGCTCTGCTCGTGACTCAAAGCGTTGGTGCGCTGCTGCTCCATGTCCCGCTAGCGGCGCAAATAGGTGATACGCTGCTCCTCCGCCAGGCAGTCGCGCTCCAACAACTCCTGCTCCTCCGCTAGGCGGTCGCGCTCCAACAAGTCCTTGATCTCCGCATTTCCATCTAAAGACCGATAGAATGCCTCCTCCCTCTGTCTACCTTCCAGTGAGAAATCGAACACTAGTTCCGGCTGTGATCGCCTCTGGCCTCGCCTATCACGGACGGGCGAGGGCATGGCGGACGTGGCGAGAGCGAGGATAAGTGGCGAGCAACGTCGGGTCGGTGGGGGCTTGATAACCCATAAGTATGGGGGATCAATTCCTCTTTTGATAAGTAAGAGTGTCGAACCCAACGAGGAGCTAAAGGTAGAACAAATATTCCCTCAAGTTCTATCGACCACCGATACAACTCTACGCACGCTTAACGTTCGCTTTACCTAAAACAAGTACAAAACTAGAAGGACTTTGTATGTGTTGTTGGATAGATTTGCAAGAATATAAAGAGAACATAAATAAAAACTAGGGGCTGTTTAGATAAAGAAGAAATAAAGTTAGTATAGCAAGTGTGGAAAAGGTGGTGGTAGGAGTTGCAAAGTTGTCCGTAAGCAATTGACTACTTTACTAGACCGCTAGCAAGTTTTATGTGGGAGAGGCCACTGCTAGTCATCCCTGACTTGGAACTATTAGCAAGCATCCGCAACAACTAACGTTCATTAAGGTAAAACCCAACCATAGCATTAAGATATATTGGCCCCCCTTCAATCCCGTATGCATCAATTTCTATGCTAGGTAGAAGCTTCTTCCACTCTTGCCCTCCAGTACATAGTCCTATCAACATACAACTAACCTATGGTGTAATCCACGCGCGCGCTCATATGATGGGCACCAAAGGACAGCAACATAACCACAAGCAAATTAAACCAATCATAGCAATTCACCAATTACCGATAGGACAACAAAAATCTACTCAGACATCATAGGATGGCAACACATCATTGGATAATAATATGAAGCATTAAGCACCATGTTCATTTAGAGGGTACAGCGGGTTGCGGGAGAGTGGACCACTGAATATAGATGGGGGAAGGTGATGGATATGTTGGTGAAGATGACGGAGGTGTTGTTCTGGTGATGATGATGGCCCCGGCGGTGTTCCGGTGCCACCGAGAGAGAGGGGGAGAGAGCCTCCCTTCTTCTTCTTCTTCCTTGACCTTCTCCCTAGATGGGAGAAGGGTTTCCCCTCTGGTCCATGGTCTCCATGGCGTGGGAGGGGTAAGAGCCCTCCGAGATTGGATCTGTCTCTCTGTCTCTCTCTGTTTCTGTGTTCCAGATTTTGGCCTTTCACCGTTTCTTATATTCCTGGAGATCCGTAACTCCGATTGGGCTGAATTTTTAACACGATCTCTATCTGGATATTAGATTTCTTGCGGCGAAAGAAGGGCACTAACCGCCTTACGGGGTGGCCACGAGAGCCCAGGGCGCGCCCCCTGCCTCGTGGCCCCCTCGGGCTTCGTCTCGCGTTGATTCTTCTTCCCAAAAATCATAAATATTCCAAAAAAATCTCCGTCAGTTTTTATCCCGTTTGGACTCCGTTTGATATGGGTTTTCTGCGAAACAAAAACATGCAACAAACAAGATCTGGCACTGGGCACTGGATCAATATATTAGTCCCAAAAATTGTATGAAAAGTTGACAAAAGTATATATGAAAGTTGTAGAATATTGGCGTGGAACAATCAAAAAGTATAGATACGATGGCGATGTATCAGCATCCCCAAGCTTAATTCCTGATCATCCTCGAGTAGGTAAATGATAAAAAAGATATTTTTTGATGTGGAATGCTACCTAGCATAATCTTGATCATATATCTAATCATGGCATGAATATTAAGACATAAGTGATTCAAAGCAATAGTCTATCCTTTGACATAGAAGAATTTAATACTCGGGCATCCCAACAAGCAATCATGTCTTTCAAAATATCAATGCTAAAGAACATTATCTCTACAAAATCATATAGTCTTTTATGCTCCCTTTTCTTAACACAAGGTACCCCTCATGCCCATCCCGGTGTCAGCCAAGCAATTGGTTCATAGTTTTTAACGTGCTTCAGCTTTTTCAACACTCACGCAATACATGAGCGCAAGCCATGGATATAGCACTACAGGTGGAATAGAGTATGATGGTGGAGGTTGTGTGGAGAAGACAAAAAGGGAGAAATTCTCACATCGACGCGGCTAATCAACGGGCTATGGAGATTCCCATCAACTGATGTGAATGCGAGGAGTAGGGATTGCCATGCAACGGATGCACTGGAGCTATAAGTGTATGAAAGCTCAAACTGAAACTAAGTGGGTGTGCATCCAACTTGCTTGCTCATGAAGACCTCGGGCATTTGAGGAAGCCCATCATCGGAATATACAAGCCAAGTTCTATAATGAAAATTCCCACTAGTATATGATAGTGATAACTCAAGAGACTCTCTATATGAAGAACATGGTGCTATTTTGAAGCACAAGTGTGGTAAAAGGATAGTAACATTGCCCCTTCTCTCTTTTTCTCTCATTTTTTTGCTTTCTCTTTTTTTGGTGGGCTTCTTTGGCCTCTTTTTTTTATTTGGGCTTCTTTGGCCTCTTCTATTTTTCATAAAGTCCGGAGTCTCATCCTGACTTGTGGGGGAATCATAGTATCCATCATCCTTTCCTCACTCGGGCAATGCTCTAATAATGATGATCATCACACTTTTATTTACTTACGACTCAATATTACAACTCGATATTAGAACAAAAATATGACTCTATATGAATGCCTCGGTGGTGTACCGGGATGTGCAATGATCTAGCATAGCAATGACATTAAAAAAGGACAAGCCATGAAAACATCATGCTAGCTATCTTACGATCATGCAAAGCAATATGACAATGAATGCTCCAGTCATGTATATGATGATGATGGAAGTTGCATGACAATATATCTCGGAATGGCTATGGATATGCCATAATAGGTAGGTATGGTGGCTGTTTTGAGGAAGATATGAGGAGGCTTATGTGTGATAGAGCGTATCGTATCACGGAGTTTGGATGCACCGGCGAAGTTTGCACCAACTCTCAAGGTGAGAAAGGGCAATGCACGGTAACTAAGAGGCTATCAATGATGGAAGGGTAAGAGTGCGTATAATCCATGGGCTCACATTAGTCATAAAGAACTCATATACTTATTGCAAAAGTTTATTGGCCCTTGAAGCAAAGTACTACTACGCATGCTCCTAGGGGGGAGGTTGGTAGGAGTTAACCATCGCGCGCCCCCGACCTTCACGCAAAGATAAACAATCAAAATACAATGCGCGCCAATTTGGTTACATAGTTAGGAGACCATACGTGCATGCTTCGGGAATCACAAATCTTAACACCAATATTCTTACTAAACACAACCATTTACTAGAACCTCCCACATATTATCATCTCTATATCGCAGAACTATTGCAAGGAATCAAACATATCATATTCAGTGATCTACAAGTTTTATGTAGGATTTTATGACTAACCATGTGAATGACCAATTCCTGTCATCACTCTAAATAGATATAAGTGAAGCAAGAGAGTTTAATTCTTTCTACAAAAGATAGTCCCACGCTCTAACAAATATAAGTGAAGCAAAAGAGCATTCTACAAATGGAGGTTTTCTATGTGAAGAGAAACAGGCAATCCAAACTTCAAATGATATAAATGAAGCACATGAAGCATTCTATAAAGCCATACTCAAAAGATATAAGTGAAGTGCTATTAGCATTCTATAAATCAACCAAGGACTATCTCATACCAGCATGGTGCATAAAAGAAAAGTGAAAACTAAATGCAAAAGACGCTCCAAGATTTGCACATATCACATGAACGAAACGAATCCGAAAGCATACCGATACTTATTGAAGAAAGATGGGATGCCTTCTGGGGCATCCCCAAGCTTAGACACTTGAGTATCCTTGAATATTTACTTGGGGTTCCCTGGGCATCCCCAAGCTTGATTTCTTGCCTCTCCTCCTCCTTCTCACATCGAGACCTCCTCGATCTTCGAACACTTCATCCACACAAAACTTCAAGAAACTCGGTAAGATCTGTTAGTATAATAAAGAAAATCACTACTCTAAGTACTGTTGCAAACCAATTCATATTTTGTTTTTGCATTTTAGATACTGTAATACAAATTTTCCATGGCTTAATCCACTAATAGAAATTGATAGTTTCATCAAAACAAGCAAACTATGCATCAAAAACAGAATCTGTCTTAAACAGGGCAGTCTGTAGTAATCGGAACATTCACCATACTTCTGGTACCCCAAAAATTCTGCCAAAATTAGGAAAAATAAACAATTTGTATAGAAATACAATACAAAAAGTTTCAGAACCGTTTGACGTTCCAATAAAAAAAGTGTAAAATCGCGCATTACAGCCAAAGTTTCTGTCCTTCACCGCACAAACCAACAAGCATTGTAAACATCCTAAAGGAAAACCTTGGCACATTATTTTTATTATATAATGGAATTGTACAAGGGGATAATTATTTTTGTTGAAAAGTCTCTATAATCAAGATTCACAAAGTTTTCGTGAGCATGAACAAAGTTCAAGGCTAGCTCGCACTTTAACAATGCTCGTCTTTCTCACTTTCGCTTTTCTTTTTGAAAACATTTTGGGTTCCCCTCTTTATTTTTTTGTTTTTAAACTTTATGAAAGCACACATAAGAAATAAATGACTCTCTAAAACTTCCGGGTTGTCTCCCTGGCAGCGCTTTCTTTAAATCCATTAAGCTAGGCATATAGTGCTCAAGTAATGGATCCACCCTGATCCCAAGGTATATCAAAGACAATTTTAATTAACAATGATTTGTGATTTATAGTGAGCACAAAGTAACATATATCATGTAACAACAAAGTCTAACTCTCTTCCTATGCATCGGCATGTCATAAAAGAACAATTCATGCACACCAAGTAAAGGCCAATGCATAGTATAAACAGTTTCTTTCAATTTTATCGTGTTGGAAACATAAAGATGCGGAGATGTAGTTCCTCTCTCATAATAATTGCAAGTTGGATCAGCAAGAACATGCATATTATATCTATCAAAATCATCATGTGCAACGGTAAAATGCAACCCATCAACATAATCCTTAATAAGAGCAAACTTCTCGGATAAAGTGTAGTTTGGAGAATTCAAAAAGATAATAGGACTATTATGTGTGGGTGCAATAGCAACAATTTCTTGTTTAACATAAGGAACTATAGCAAGTTCATCTCCATAAGCATCATTCATATTGGCATCATGGCCACAAGCATAGCAAGCATCTTCAAAAGGGGTATTTCAAGAGAATCAACGAGATCACAATAATCATCATAGCAATCATCCTTTAGTAAGCACGAAGGGAAATTAAGCAATGTAGGAGTTGAAGAGTTACTCTCATTAGAAGGTGGGCACGGGTGATCAATCCACTCTTCCTCCTATTGTTCTTCGCTCTCCTCCTCATCTTTTTCATCCAATGAGCTCACAGTTTCATCAATTTATTCTTCCATAGATTCCTGCAAAATATTATTCTCTTCTTGGACAACAGTGACTCTCTCAATAAAATCATCAATATCAGAATTGAATTCATAATTCACATAGCAATATTTAAGTATAGCAAAATTTTCAGGTCTGTAAACAGCATCATCAAGATTTTCACACTCTTTAAACAAAGATTTAATTTCATAAGCACCCATAAAAGCAACAAATTATTCAATTTGTTCCACATCATAGTAATCATTATCATTAAATTTGCATGAAAAGGGAATGTGTGGAGCCTTCATCCTAGAGCAACAAGTATAATCATATCTGAAGCACAGTTCCCGAGCATACCAATGCAACATATGAATTTGATCCCATAATAGTTTCCCTTTTTGAGTCAAGCGATAATCCCTAAAGTATCCATGTTGATCCAACGTTACTCTCATTATAAAGTTGAATGGGGTTTTCTCAGGATTATCAAAGTAGTACATAATGTTTTTCACATAACCAGCATCGAGGGTTTTAGGAGGTTCCCCATCTCCATGAGTAGCAAGTACACCTAATTTTTTTGGTATTTTGTGTTCCATATCCATAACTAAAGATAGAGAACAACTAGAACAACAAATAAAATCTACTTAGTGATAATGCAAACAAGCACACACGAGAATATTGACCCCATGCTATGACTCCCCGGCAACGGTGTCAGAAAAAGGTCTTGATAACCCACAAGTATAGGGGATCAATTGTAGCCTCTTTCGATAAGTAAGAGTGTCGAACCCAACGAGGAGCTAAAGCTAGAACAAATATTCCCTCAAGTTCTATCGACCACCGATACAACTCTACGCACACTTAACGTTCGCTTTACCTAAAACAAGTATGAAACTAGGACTTTGTAGGTGTTGTTGGATAGATTTGCAAGAATATAAAGAGCACGTAAATAAAAACTAGGGGCTTTTTAGATAAAGAATCAATAAAGTTAGTATAGCGAGTGTGGAAAAGGTGGTGGTAGGAGTGGCGAAATTGTCCCTAAGCAATTGACTATTTTACTAGACCGATAGCAAGTTTTATGTGGGAGAGGCCACTGCTAGCATGTCATCCCTGACTTGGAATTCTACGCACTTGTGATTGGAACTATTAGAAAGCATTCGCAACTACTAACTTTCATTAAGGTAAAACCTAACCATAGCATTAAGATATATTGGTCCCCCTTCAATCCCGTATGCATCAATTTCTATGCTAGGTAGAAGCTTCTGTCACTCTTGCCCTCCAATACATAGTCCTATCAACATACAACTAACCCTATGGAGTGATCCACACGCACGCTCATATGATGGGCACAAAAGGACAACAACATAACCACAAGCAAATTAAACCAATCATAGCAATTCACCAATTACCGATAGGACAACGAAAATCTACTCAGACATCATAGGATGACAACACATCATTGGATAATAATATGAAGCATTAAGCACCATGTTCAAGTAGAGGGTACAGCGGGTTGCGGGAGAGTGGACCGCTGAATATAGATGGGGGAAGGTGATGGAGATGTTGGTGAAGATGACGGAGGTGTTGCTCCGGTGATGATGATGGCCCTGGTGGCGTTCCGGCGCCACCGGGAGAGAGGGGGAGAGAGACCCCTTCTTATTCTTCATCCAGGGAGAAGGGTTTCCCCTATGGTCCATGGTCTCCATGGCGTGGGAGGGGAGAGAGCCCCTCCGAGATTGGACCTGTCTCTCTGTCTCTCTCTGTTTCTGCGTTCCAGATTCTGGCCTTTCATCGTTTCTTATATTCCTGGAGATCCGTAACTCTGATTGGGCTGAAATTTTAACACGATCTCTATCCGGATATTAGATTTCTTGCGGTGAAAGAAGGAATCAACCACCTTACGGGGTGGCCACGAGGGCCCAGGGCATGCCTGACCCCCGGGGCGTGCCCTCTTGCCTCGTGGCTGACAAAAATATGCCCTAGAGGCAATAATAAAGTTATTATTTATTTCCTTATTTCATGATAAATGTTTATTATTCATGCTAGAATTGTATTAACTAGAAAGTTAGTACATGTGTGAATACATAGACAAACAAAGTGTCACTAGTATGCCTCTACTTGACTAGCTCGTTGAATCAAAGATGGTTAAGTTTCCTAGCCATAGACATGAGTTGTCATTTGATTAACGGGGTCACATCATTAGAGAATGATGTGATTGACTTGACCCATTCCGTTAGCTTAGCACTTGATCGTTTAGTATGTTTCTACTGCTTTCTTCATGACTTATACATGTTCTTATGACTATGAGATTATGCAACTCCCGTTTATGGAGGAACACTTTGTATGCTACCAAACATCACAACGCAACTGGGTGATTATAAAGGTGCTCTACAGGTGTCTCCAAAGGTACTTGTTGAGTTGGCATATTTCGAGATTAGGATTTGTCACTCCGATTGTCTGAGAGATATCTCTGGGCCCTCTCGGTAATGCACATCACTATAAGCCTAGCAAGCAATGTGACTAATGAGTTAGTTGTGGGATGACGCATTACGAAATGAGTAAAGAGACTTGTCGGTAACGAGATTGAACTAGGTATTGAGATACCGACGATCGAATCTCGGGCAAGTAACATACCGATGACAAAGGTAACAATGTATGTTGTTATGCGGTTTGACCGATAAAGATCTTCGTAGAATATGTAGGAGCCAATATGAGCATCCAGGTTCCGCTATTGGTTATTGGCCGGAGACGTGTCTCGGTCATGTCTACATAGTTCTCGAACCCGTAGGGTCCGCACGCTTAATGTTTGGTGACGATTTATATTATGCGTTATGTGTTTTGATGTACCGATGGTAGTTTGGAGTCCCGGATGAGATCGGAGACATGACGAGGAGTCTCAAAATGGTTGAGACGTAAAGATCGATATATTGGACGACTATATTCGGACATCGGAAAGGTTTCGAGTGATTCAGGTATTTATTGGAGTACCGGAGAGTTATAGGAATACATGGGGGAGTATATGGGCCTTATTGGGCTTTAAGGGAAAGAGAGAGAGAGAGGCAGCCCGCGCGCCCCCCAATGCCTAGTCCGAATTGGACTAGGGGGAGGGGCTGCGCCCCCTCCTTCCTTCTCTTCTTTTTCCCCTTTCCTTGACTCCTACTCCTACTACATGGAAGGGGGGGGGGGATCCTACTCCCGGTGGGAGTAGGATTCCCCAGAGCGCGCATAGAGAGGGCCGGCCCCTCTCCTCCTTTATATATGGGGGCAAGGGGCACCTCTAGACACACAATTGATCTTTGATCTCTTAGCCGTGTGCGGGGCCCCCTCCACCAGATTCCACCTCGGTAATATCATAACAGTGCTTAGGCAAAGCCCTGCGTCGGTAGCATCATCAACACCGTCATCACGCCGTCGTGCTGATGGAACACTCCTGCAAAGCTATGCTGGATCAGAGTTCGTGGGACGTCATCGAGTTGAACGTGTGCTGAACTCGGAGGTGCCGTACGTTCGGTACTTGATCGGTCGGATTGTGAAGACGTATGACTACATCAACCGCATTGTGCTAACGCTTCCACTTTCGGTCTACAAGGGTACATGGACGACATTCTCCCCTCTTGTTGCTATGCATCACCATGATCTTCGTGTGCGTAGGAATTTTTTTTGAAATTACTACATCCTCCAACAGTGGCATCCGAGCCAGGTTTATGCGTACATGTTATGCATGAGTAGAACACAAGTGAGTTGTGGGAGATACAAGTCATATTGCATACCAGCATGTCATACTTTGGTTCGGCGGTATTGTTGGATGAAGCGGCCCGGATCGACATTACGCGTACGCTTACACGAGACTGGTTCTACCGACGTGCTTTGCACACAGGTGGCTGGCGGGTGCCAGTTTCTCCAACTTTACTTGAATCGAGTGTGGCTACGCTCTGTCCTTGAGAAGGTTAAAACAACACTAACTTGATGAAATATCATTGTGGTTTTGATGCGTATGTAAGAACGGTTCTTGCTCAGCCGGTAGCAGCCAGTAAAACTTGCAACAACAAAGTAGAGGACATCTAACTTGTTTTTGCAGGGCATGTTGTGATGTGATATGGTCAAGACGTGATGAGATATACGTTGTTGTATGAGATGATCATGTTTTGTTGAAGTTATCGGCAACTGGAAGAAGCCTTATGGTTGTCTCTTTATTGCATAAGATGCAAACGCCAAATAATTGCTTTACTTTATCGCTATGCGATAGCAATAGTTGCAAGAGCAATAGTTGGCGAGACGACCATGTGATGACATATTGATATAGATCACGATGATGGAGATCATGGTGTCATGCCGGTGACGATGGAGATCATGACGATGCTTTGGAGATGGAGATCAAAGGCACAAGATGATGATGGCCATATCATGTCACATATTTTGATTGCATGTGATGTTTATCTTTTATAATCTTATTTTGCTTAGTTCGATGGTAGCTTCATAAGATGATATCTCACTAAATTTTAAGGTATAAGTGTTCTCCCTGAGTATGCACCATTGTCAAAGTTCGTTGTGCCGAGACACCACGTGATGATCTGGTGTGATAAGCTCTACATTCATCTACAATGGGTGCAAGCCAGTTTTGCACACGCAGAATACTCGGTTTAAACTTGACGAGCCTAGGATATGCAGATATGGCCTCGGAACACTGAGACCGAAAGGTCGAGCGTGAATCATATAGTAGATATGATCAACATAGTGATGTTCACCATTGAAAACTACTCCATTTCACGTGATGATCGGTTATGGTTTAGTTGATTTGGATCACGTGATCACTTAGACGATTAGAGAGATGTCTATCTAAGTGGGAGTTCTTAAGTAACTAGATAATACCCCACGCGTTGCAGCGGAAAAATAAGCTAATAAAAATTTAGATGTATAGGAAATAAAAAAATGATACTTGGTTTTTTGTATAAATAGTTTAACTACAGATGTTATGCTAGTGTGGTAAAAAATATCGACTACAGAGATGCAATGTTCGATATAACTATATAGTGCATGAAAATAGAAGGCGGCGAATGGCAGAGGCGCCTGTATAGAGAATTCAAAGTTACTATTTGTTTTCAATTAGCTGAGATACACTAAAGGCAGCATCCGTTAAAACCCATGTAACAACTACATAGATATATTTTTCTTGGTCCTTGATGTAGAATCCAGTCTTGGTCACCGGAAGAATTAAGCGACTTCGCAAGGAAATATTATTTGTAGTTGTCAAACAGAAACTGGCCTGAAAATAATGACAAAATTGTGCATCCATTGATGGGTCATCAGCGTAAAATGTACTTATTGTATTGTGCTAGGGCGGATAGGAAAATCGTTAAGAAAGAAACAGTACGTACCATAGGAACCAACAAACAAGGCAGAAGTATATTAATCATACCTCAATTGTCAATTGTACAAGGATCTGTTGTGACAGAAAAATAACTTTCCAGTGATAAACGGCCCTTTGATATTTGAAACACAACTTTTCTAGTGCCTGAAATACCATGTACGATTAATCATATGAAAGACATTTAGTACCTTCTAGAGAGCAGCAATATATTAGTTGAGAATGGTACGTAATAAAATAAATAGAATGTTAGGTCAGCTATGGTGCATTGCCTATCAGAACTTACCTATCATTTTTGTTGCCTCTAGGCCTTCTACAGTACAGTGGAGGGCAACCATCCCAAGCTAAGAAAAAAGCAAGTGTTGCCTCCACCCAAAAGGATAATGTAATAGGTAGACATATATGTTTCTTTAAATAGATAAAAACTATTTTACCTGCCTCGCTCCGCACGATCTACATGAGCATCCCTGCAGTTTGCAACTCTCATATGCACAGGGAGTAATCCAATATACACTAAAATCTGAACACGCCGCCTTGAATTTATGATATCTAATCAGTGAAAAACAAACATGTTCTATGCGGTTACCTATGAGGATACAGATGCAAGCAGCAAGACCATCAAAATGAACATCTAATTTACTCAGTTGTACCCAAGGCTATAGTTAAGTCTGATTAAAGAAACTAAAATGGGCCAAAAAGAATAGGAAGTCCGAAGTACTTACCATATTCCAAAGATTATAGAACATAGGAGAAGCAAGCGCGGATCTGTAGGAAGACTTGTACTGATATATGCCTATCTTATTTCCCTAACTTTGGAGCCCAACTCTCTATTTTCACAATAGAAAAACTTGTATACAAACAGAGGGAGATTTCTATTCAATCTTGAAAATCCTCGATCTTACCAAACTAAAAACACATAAACTAAATCATGGCGAAATTCCAACTTGCAACTGACAGAATCCACCAAATATTAACCATTACATCAATGTCGTCGGCGGGCCATAGTAGAAAGAAGATAATTGGTGGATCCATGGTGAGGCGATGTCTACTACACGTTGGGCAAAGGAGAAGGATTGTTTTGTTTGCGAGGACATGGATGTGGAAGGGATTCATCGTATGGAGATTCGATACTTGTACCATTGGAAGGGCAAAAGAAGATGCTAGGAAGGGGAAGAGATTACTGTGCGATATGGGAATGTGAAGGAGAGAAGATGGCGCCTCCATCAGTTTCCATTTTTAGATCGTGTCCAATTGTTTCCTTTCTTTATTGCTTCCATCGGGCTGCATGTGGGTAAGCAGGGAATTGGAAGGGGGTATGCACAGGGATATTTTTTTTCGAGCATGCCATTTTTCCAAAGGTAGGCTTTGCAGTTTCCCTCTAATAATAGGCTGATTGTGAGTCAGCACGGAATTGGAAGGGCGTACGCACATGATTTTTTTTGGAACATGACATGTTTTCAAAGGTGGAAGTCCGTGGTAATTGATTGCATGCATGCTTGTGTTTGGTAACTGAATGCAAATGCATGCAAGGAGATAGTTGTTGGTGTGGCTGGGCTGCTGATGTGGAGTGATTGGCTGACTTTGCAAACTAATTGATGATGTGTCATATAGATGATGTGGATAGTGTGCATGCTGAGAGAATAGGTAGAAGTGGGGAGCAACTTCTTAAGAATGTTAGATATGATTAATTGAACTTAAATTTATCATGAACTTAGTCTTGGTAGTATTTTTCAAATGATGTTGTAGATCAATAGCTCGCGTTGTTGCTTCCCTATGTTTTATATGTGTTCCTAGAGAAAACTAAGTTGAAAAATGATAGTAGCAATGATGCGGACTGGGTCTGTGATCTGAGGTTTATCCTCATTGTTGCACAGAAGAATTATGTCCTTGATGCACCGCTAGGTGACAGACCTATTGCAGGAGCAGATGCAGATGTTATGAATGTTTGGCTAGCTCAATATGACGACTACTTGATAGTTTAGTGCACCATGCTTAATGGCTTAGAATCGGGACTTCAAAGACGTTTTGAACGTCATGGACCATATGAGATATTCCAGGAGTTGAAGTTAATATTTCAAGCAAATACTGGAGTTGAGAGATATGAAGTCTCCAACAAGTTCTATAGCTAAAAGATGGAGGACAATAGCTCAAGCAGTGAGCATGTGCTCAGATTATCTGGGTACTACAATTGCTTGAATCAAGTGGGAGTTAATCTTCCAGATAAGATAGTGATTGACAAAGTTCTCTAGTCACCATCACCAAGTTACTGGAACTTCATGATGAACTATAGTATGCAAGGGATGACAAAAATGATTCTCGAGCTCTTCATGATGCTAAAATCGACGAAGGTAGAAATCAAGAAAGAGCATCAAGTGTTGATGATTGACAAGACCACTAGTTTCAAGAAAAGGGCGAAGGGAAAGAAAGGTAACTTCAAGTAGAATGACAAGCAAGTTGTCACTCCCGTGAAGAAGCCCAAAGCTGGATCAAAGCCTGAAACTGAGTGCTTATACTGCAAAGGAAATGGTCACTGGAAGCAGAAATGCCCTGAATATTTGGTTGATAAGAAGGATGGCAAAGTGAACAAGGGTATATTTGATATACAGGTTATTGATGTGTACCTTACTAGTGTTTATAGTAGCCCCTGGGTATTTGATACTTGTTCGGTTGCTAAGATTAGTAACTCAAAATAGGAGTTACAGAATAAACAGAGACTAGTTGAGGGTGAAGTGACGATGTGTGTTGGAAGTGGTTCCAAGATTGATATGATCATCATCGCACACTCCCTATATTTTCGAGATTAGTGTTAAACCTAAATAAATGTTAGTTGGCGTTTGCATTGAGCATTAATATGATTTGATCATGTTTATTGCAATACGGTTATTCATTTAAAGTCAGAGAATAATTGTTGTTCTGTTTACATGAATAAAACCTTCGATGGTCATACACCCAATGAAAATAGTTTGTTGGATCTCGATCATAGTGATACACATATTCATAATATTGATGCCAAAAGATGCAACGTTGATAATGATAGTGCAACTTATTTGTGGCACTGACATTTGGGTCATATCGGTGTAAAGTGCATGAAGAAACTCCATAAAGATGGATTTTTGGAATCACTTGGTTATGAATCATTTGATGCTTGCGAATCGTGCCTTTTGGGCAAGATGACTAAAAACTCCGTTCTCCGAAACAATGGAACGAGCTACTGACTTGTTGAAAATAATACATACCGAGTATGCGGTCCAATGAGTGTTGATGCTCGTGGTGGGTATTGTTATTTTCTGACCTTCACAGATAATTTGAGCAGATATGAGTATATCTACTTAATGAAGCACAAGTCTGAAACATTTGAAAAGTTCAAAGAATGTCAGAGTGAAGTGGAGAATCATCGTAACAAGAAAATAAAGTTTCTACAATCTGATCATGGAGGAGAATATTTGAGTTACGAGTTTGGCCTTCATTTAAAAACAATGTGGAATAGTTTCACAACTCATGCCACATGGAACACCACAGCGTAATGGTGTGTCCGAACATCATAACCACAATTTATTGGATATGGTGTGATCTATGATGTATCTTACCGATATACCACTATCGTTTTGGGGTTATGCATTAGAGACAACTGCATTCACTTTAAATAGGGCACCATCAAAATCCATTGAGACGACGCCTTATGAAATATGGTTTGGCACAAAACCAAAGTCGTCGTTTCTTAAAGTTTGGGGCCGTGTGGAAAAGTTTCAACTTGATAAGCTCGAACCCAAATCGGAGAAGTGTGTCTTCATAGAATACCCAAAGGAAACTATTAGGTACACCTTCTATCACAGATCCGAAGGCAAAAATATTCGTTGCTAAGATGGATCCTTTCTAGAGAAGGAGTTTCTCTCGAAAGAAGTGAGTGGGAGGAAAGTAGAGCTTGATAAGGTAATTGTACCTTCTCCCGAATTGGAAAGTAGTTCATCACAGAAATCAGTTCTAGTGATTGCTACACCAATTAGTGAGGAAGCTAATGATGATGATCATGAAACTTCAAATCAAGTTACTACAGAACCTCGTAGGTCTTCTAGAGTATGGTCCGCACCAATGTGGTACGGTAATCCTATTCTGGAAATCATGTTACTAGACAATGATAAACCTACGAACTATGAGGAAGCGATGATGAGCCCAGATTCCATGAAATGGCTTGAGGCCATGAAATCTGAGATGGGATCCATGTATGAGAACAAAGTGTGGACTTTGGTGGAGTTCCCCGACGATCGGCAAGCCATATTGTATAAATGGATCTTCAAGAGGAAGACAGACGCTGATAGTAGTGTTACTATCTACAAAGCTCGACTTGTCGCAAAAGTTTTGTGACAAGTTCAAGGTGTTGAATATGATGAGATTTTCTCACTCGTATCGATGCTTAAGTCTGTCCGAGTCATGTTAGCAATTGCCACATTTTATGAAATCTGGCAAATGGATGTCAAAACTGCATTCCTTAATGGATTTATTAAAGAAGAGTTGTATATGATACAACCAGAAGGTTTTGTCAATCCTAAAGGTGCTAACAAAGTGGACAAGCTCCAGTGATCCATCTATGGACTGGTGCAAGCATCTCGGAGTTGGAATATACGCTTTGATGAGTTGATCAACGCATATAGTTTTATACAGACTTGCGGTGAAGCCTATATTTATAGGAAAGTGAGTGGGAGCACTGCAACATTTCTGAAAAAGTATATGTCAATGACATATTGTTGAACAGCAATAATGTAGAATCTTCTGGAAAGTATAAAGGAGTATTTGAAAGGAGTTTTTCAAAGAAAGACCTCGGTGAAGCTGCTTACACATTGAGCATCAAGATCTATAGAGATAGATCAAGACACTTGATAAGATTTTTCAATGAGTACATACCTTGATAAGATTTTGAAGTAATTCAAAATGGAACAATCAAAGAAGAAGTTCTTGCGTGTGTTGCAAGGTGTGAAGTTGAGAGACTCAAAACCCGACTATGGCAGAAAATAGAAAGAGAATGAAAAGTCATTCCCTATGCCTCCCTCAGTCATAGGTTCTATAAAGTATGCTATGCTGTGTACCAGACCTATTGTATACCTTGCTCTGAGTTTGGCAAGGGAGTACAATTTTGATCTAAGAGTAGATCACTGGATAGCGGTCAAGAATATCCTTAGTGAGGACTAAGGAAATATTTCTCGATTATGGAGGTGATAAAAGAGCCCGTCGTAAAGAGTTACATCGATGCAAGCTTTTACACCGATCCAGATGACTCTAAGCCTCAATCTGGATACATATTGAAAGTGGGAGCAATTAGCTAGAGTAGCTTCATGCAGAGCATTGTAGACATAGAATAATTGCAAAATACATACGACTCTGAATGTGACAGACCCGTTGACTAAACTTCTCGCACGAGAAAAACATGATCATACCTTAGTACTCTTTGGGTGTTAATCACATAGCGATGTTAACTAGATTATTGACTCTAGTAAACCCTTCGGGTGTTGGTCACATGACGATGTGAACTATGGGTGTTAATCACATACAAATGTGAATATTGGTGTTAAATCACATGGTGATGTGAACTAGATTATTGACTCTACTGCAAGTGGGAGACTGAAGGAAATATGCCCTAGAGGCAATAATATAGTTATTATTTATTTCCTTATTTCATGATAAATGTTTATTATTCATGCTAGAATTGTATTAACCGGAAACTTAGTACATGTGTGAATACATAGACAAACAAAGTGTCACTAGTATGCCTCTACTTGACTAGCTCGTTGAATCAAAGATGGTTAAGTTTCCTAGCCATAGACATGAGTTGTCATTTGATTAACGGGATCACATCATTAGAGAATGATGTGATTGACTTGACCCATTCCGTTAGCTTAGCACTTGATCGTTTAGTATGTTGCTATTGCTTTCTTCATGACTTGTACATGTTCTTATGACTATGAGATTATGCAACTCTCGTTTACCAAAGGAACACTTTGTGTGCTACCAAACGTCACAACGTAACTGGGTGATTATAAAGGTGCTCTATAGGTGTCTCCAAAGGTTCTTGTTGAGTTGGTGTATTTCGAGATTAGGATTTGTCACTTCGATTGTCGGAGAGGTACCTCTGGGCCCTCTCGGTAATGCACACCACTATAAGCCTTGCAAGCAATCTGACTAATGAGTTAGTTGTGAGATGATGCATGACGGAACGAGTAAAGAGACTTGCCGGTAACGATATTGAACTAGGTATTGAGATACCGACGATCGAATCTCGAGCAAGTAACATACCGATGACAAAGGGAACAACGTATGTTGGTATGCCGTTTGACCGATAAAGATCTTCGTAGAATATGTAGGAGCCAATATGAGCATCCAGGTTCTGCTATTGGTTATTGGTCGGAGACGTGTCTCGGTCATGTCTACATAGTTCTCGAACCCATAGGGTCCGCACGCTTAACGTTCGGTGACGATTTATATTATGAGTTATGTGTTTTGATGTACCGAAGGTAGTTCATAGTCCCGGATGAGATCGGGGACATGACGAGGAGTCTCAAAATGGTCAAGACGTAAATATTGATATATAGGACGACTATATTCGGACATCGTAAAGGTTCCGAGTGATTTGGGTATTTATTGGAGTACCGGAGAGTTACGGGAATTTGCCGGGGAGTATATGGACCTTATTGGGCTTTAACGGAAAGAGAGAGAGGTAGGCCGTGCGCCCCCCAATGCCTATTCCGAATTGGACTAGGGGGAGGGGTTGCGCCCCCTCCTTCCTTCTCTTTTTTTCTCTTTCCTTGACTCCTACTCCTACTACATGGAGGGGGCGATCCTACTCCCGGTGGGAGTAGGACTTCCCAGAGCGTGTCATAGAGAGGGTCGGCCCCTCCCCTCCTCTCCTCCTTTATATACGGGGGCAGGGGGCACCTCTATACACACAATTGATCTTTGATCTCTTAGCCGTGTGCGGTGTCCCCCTCCACCATATTCCACCTCGGTAATATTGTAGCGGTGCTTAGGCGAAGCCCAGCGCCGGTAGCATCATCAACACCGTCATCACGCCGTCGTGCTGACGGAACTCTCCCGCAAAGCTCTGCTGGATCGGAGTTCATGGGACGTCATCGAGCTGAACGTGTGTTGAACTCGGAGGTGTCGTACGTTCGGTACTTGATCGATCGGATCGTGAAGACGTACGAGTATATCAACCGCGTTGTGCTAACGCTTCCGCTTTCGGTCTATGAGGGTACATGGACGACACTCTCCCCTCTCGTTGCTATGCATCACCATGATCTTGCGTGTGCGTGGGAATTTTCTTGAAATTACTACGCTCCCCAATAGTGGCCCCCTCGCGCATCGTCTCGCGTTGATTCTTCTTCCCAAAAATCATAAATATTCCAAAAAAATTCTCTGTCCGTTTTTATCCCATTTGGACTCCGTTTGATATGGGTTTTCTGCGAAACAAAAAACATGCAACAAACAGGAACTGGCACTGGGCACTGGATCAATATGTTAGTCCCAAAAATAGTATTAAAAGTTGCCAATAGCATATGAAAGTGGTAGAATATTGGTGTGGAACAATCAAAAATTATAGATACGACAGAGACGTATCAGGGCTTATGAGGATATGGCGAGTTGGGTCACGGTGCCACCGGAGAAGGCCGGGAAATATTACTTATGGGCAGAAGGTAGCGCGATGGTCATCGGAATTCAATGCCTAAGCAGGCATGGCTTAGCACGCCAGATTTCCATGGAAAACTAGAGAAACTGAAATTATGACTGTGCCGTCCCGTCCAGTCCGTGCTGGGTCGCACACCGGCATGACGGTCAAACGAGTGCACTTGAATCATCTCCCTCCTTGTCAATAATGATTCCATGGATTTAAAAGGCCTACAAAAATTAAAGGGCGTCATTTTTGCATCAGTTAGCTGCCTTAATTACAGGTGACTGCATGCAGGCACTCAGAATCACTCGCAGCCAGTACGCGGAGCAGCATGCAACGAGTCACAGGTGAGGGCATGCATGCAGCCACTTAAATCGCTAGAATTAATTAGGCTTAAACTTCTACATGCGGTTAATTATTGCCATGCCTTGGTCTTGCTGCTTTGCTCACGGGGCTAATAAACCCGGACGGAGGGAGTACCTTGGTTGGTGAGATTTTTGAATTAAGCCCTGCAAACCGGAAAGGAGGTACTAGTACGTGCGTAATCTGCTATTTATTCGTGTAGGATCGAGTAGGTCGTTTCTTGAATTGAGCCCTGCAAACCTAAAAGGAGGTAGTAGGTGCGTGATCCGCTATTTATCCGTGTAGGATCGAGTAGGTTGGATAGTGTAGCTTGTCAGTTTCTTCAGAGGTAGACATTTTTATTCAAAAAACTGCCACTTCGGAGCTGGCGTCGCAACTAAAACTGCCAGGAGCACATTAGTAGGCTAGCTAGTGATCGATCAGTAACTTGTAAACACTGAGCGAACAGAAATAAGGAACTGTTAATGCATCTCAATGATTCATAGATCATATACAAATATGTAGCTCCAAAAGCAAAGATTAGCCACTTTGGATCTTGTGTCACAACTAAAACCAACTAGTACGATTCCCATACATAAGATCAACATGTTAATGCATCTCAATGATTCACAGATCATATACAAATATGTAGCTCCAAAAGCAAAGATCTAGAAAAAACATCTGTTCTTCCTACTAACATGGATGCTTCTCTTGGTCAACATTCAGTACAGACTGAAAGACAAATTTGTTTGTGAAGTCTACAATTCCTCTTGCAAACGTAAGTGGTTTCACCAACAGCTGTAACCATGAGAATGAACCACACATGATGGAGGAACATCCACTGCAATATGATTTGGTCTTCTCTCGATCACACGGTGAGACTATTTTTGGAATACAAACTTTAAATTAGGAAAAATGATGCCCATTGTATAATCAGACCAAAGCAATGAAGCATCTAGTGTTGACCAATAAATAGTGTAGTACTACTTTTCTACAGTCCATGAAGTGACTATCCAATCTTTCTGTGTCTATTTTCAAATGGCACTGCATGCAGTGACTATACTATTCTCTTGTGCAGTTCAACCAAAATTGCGGTCACTTTGTTTGTTTGCCAAATAGCAATGGGCAGACATCTCTGTCTGCACAAATATCAAGCAGCTAGTAAACATATACCCCACCTTGTATTTTTGGTTTAAAGATGTCTGTTCCGCTTAGCATCTGTCTTGTTCTGCACTGGACAATTTGATACAGTTATGTTTTGCCTTGGACAATTTCATACTGAATTGATTTGCTGGTTCAGAGCAGAAATATAGCGCCTATTCTTCATCTGACCAAGGATATCCATGTTCGTAGTGATGGAAGAGGTGAAATCGATACAACCGAAATTGAGCATCCAATCATTGAATCCTGTCATGTACCTCCAATGTAGGTCCACCCTTCCAATAAATTCACATGCAAACCACTAGTATTACTATCTAATGACAGTACAAAAAGAGTAGCAAGATAGTAGCAAACCATGTACCTTCGTAATAAACAACTCAGAGTGCCACCAATTGGATATAAAGGTTTGGAAGAAAAAGTGCCCCTAATGTTGGACCAGTTGGACATTTTGTGCAGTTCCACTAAAATCGAGCATCCATGTTTGCATAGATATTGAAAGTGTGATTACTGTAGAAATGACACTAGTTGAAGCATAGACTCACAAATATAAGCATTCCAATTTCTTAATGGGAAAAGGTAGCAAGACTGTTTCTAACCACCTGTTTGAAGGAATAAATAAGACAACAACGGCTGATGTCAGAAAGGCATATATAGTTCTTTTTGAAAGAATGATCGACTCCCGACCTTTCCTCTTCTTTTAAGCATATTTTGTGCAGTTCAACTAAAATAAAATGCCATCACCGCCTTGACAATTCAGTGACACTGTACAAAAGGAAATGACTTAACATTACATCATGATATCAGGTATGTAGTCGACAGGCAGTAGAGGCAAACATACAGACCTCCTCCGATAACATAATGAACATTAATTTTAACAAAGGTGTGACTAGCTTTACCTGGATAATTTGCGTGAACTCTACACCCTCTGTTCCTTAATATAAGACGTTTTCGCCGTTCAATTTAAAGTACCCAAACATCTAGTATTTAGAAAAACAGGTAGTAGTTTTCTTGAGCACATATCTAGGAAAGCTTGCCACACTTTATTTATGTCCATACGCTAATGCAACACCATTCGAATACTACAAATATACACTAATCCAGTGGCTAGTGCAACAATAGAGTAGTTATTTTATTATAGGGTATAGTACAATGGTTTTATTGAACAGATTTCAATAAACTCTAGCACTGGAAGATTTCTATAAGAATTAACAATACAAAATGTAAAGGTAACAAGTTTCAGCATTGGTATACTAGCTGTGCATGACCATTAAACCAAATACAAAAGTCTGAAGGTAACTAGCATTATTAACTAATGATAGTATAAAAAAATTGCAAACCATGTACCTTCAAGGTAAATATCATTTCGAACTCTGGGTGACCTTAAAAATTGCTATCCCAATCTTGATAATCGATCAAACATAAAAACTTGATCGAACGAAACAAGAGAACAGCCGAAGGAGGAGGTGCCCACTCTTGACCTTTCCTCTTGTCTTCATAATTTTTTGTGTAGTTTAACCAAAATAAAATGACATCAGTGCCTTGGCATTTTGGTGACACTGTACAAAAAAAATTAACTTATCTCATGAAAGTGAGGTATGTAATCTATAAGCATTAATAGTGCAAAAATCTGAAGGTGGTAACAAGTTTCATCGTTGGTATACTGGTTGTGCAACAACATTAGAGCCTTAGCTGAAAAATCTTTAATACATGCACAATCAATAGCTAACCCTGAAATAATCCAGTGACATTAAATGGCATTGCTTAAATTTATCGGTGGTATTATACTGAGTGCGGCATTAGTTAAACGTGGCATCACTTTAGCAGTAGCATTGCTTGACTTGACTGCTGGCGTTATACTAACAGCAAAAAAGTGGCAATAAGAGCATGGGAGGCCCATTCGGACAGTGGGCACACCAATACGATGTACCTCCACGGACGCAGAGTGGTGAGGGAGGTATGGTTGCCCATAGCAACAAATATCTAGGCAACATATGTGGATTACGTCCCATTTTTGTTCTCTTTAGCCACCTTTTTCCTATGTGAGGACAACAAACCGGTCGGCCTGGTCATTATCTATTGCGTTGTCATGCCTTTCTACCCTTCTTCAACCAAGATACACGGGACTCGTTCCTTCGCTATTGATTTTCCCCTTTTCAACCTAGATGCGGGTTCGATGCCTATTCTCTTGGATAGTACAGTCTCCCTTCATTT
The DNA here is from genome assembly GCF_002162155.2 of Triticum dicoccoides. NCBI lineage: Eukaryota > Viridiplantae > Streptophyta > Magnoliopsida > Poales > Poaceae > Triticum > Triticum dicoccoides. Next base: position 661,511,253 of record NC_041391.1, on the reverse strand, counting down.
CCTTATTCAACCCAGACATGGATTAGTCTGCATGAAGTAGGGTTTCCTTTAATAGTGCAAATTAAGGTTTTCGTCTGTGTGACCAGTGGAGAAGAGGATAGCAAATTGGGAAGATGGTGGAGTGGAAAAAGATCCACATGCAGCGATGTGGCAGATGGGGCAATAGAACAAGGGTATGGTTCAAAAAGAGGTAGCATACCTGTGGGTCGGCGGGAAGTGGCTTCGCTCATGGTCGTCATCCACCGCACACACTACAGCAGCGAGCTTGGGGACGGAGGCCATCCCGCGCGGGCGCTAGGTCTGAGAGGACGGCCTTGTCATCAGTGGTGACCTCGCTCGCCGACGACAACTGCGTCAACACTGCACGTCCTTTTCTTCCCCGGCGGATCTGTGACCACCAGTGAGGAGGGAGAGAGAGGCCATCTTTTTTAGATCTGGAGAGAGAGTGAGAGTGTGAGAAGCAAGTGGGAAGCCCTTAGCAAGAAAGCGCTAAAGCTCCAGCCTATATATCTTTTTTATACTACTAGTACTAGAGGTGTAGTGGTAGAGTATTTTATATTTTCTCTGCATACAGTACCAGTTAGTCGTGCTTCAAAACTGAACGACACGCCATTAAAAAAATAAAGGTTGATAACTAATGCGGCACCTTGCGCCAACGCGGCCAGATTGCATTTTGCATGAGAAATTGCACACCTTGTTTCATTGACATGTGGTCCCATTCAAACATGTCAATGAGACGATGGTGAGTCCTTTTCTACTAGTATTTCCGAATGGACGTGTAGGCCGGGGTGCCTCTTCATGTACCGTGGCAAACTGGCTACCGTCCACCGACTCTTCGCCTTTCCCTCTCAATTTGGAATTGCTATCGCACACTCTTTCTCCCTCCTCCATTTGCCTTCACCCTTCAATCTGCCATTGTTCGACCGTCTTCTCCATGGAGGGAACAGGTCGGAAACGACCCTGCTATTCTTGCCCCAATCTGAAAGATGACGTGGTGCAGGAACTCATTGATCGGTGCGACGTCATCACCTCGGCTAGCATGGCAGGTTCGTTCAAGACCATTCTCGACTCAACTAATAACATCATTACAAGGAACCCAAGGGTCCAGGAGCGGTTTGATCTCCCCTCTCTTCTTCGCCGTGATCCTGATGACTGGCACGGGGACGACGGAGGCCTCGCCTTGTGTAAGTTGATGCTGCTTGATAATGATACATATGATGTTAAGATGCCATCACTTGAGGGCAAGGCTTGGGCAGGTGCAAATGGAGATTGGGTTGTTTATATTGGGTACAACTACTAGTGGGAACTTGTGAATGTGTACACTCGTCACCGGGTTCCACTTCCAAAAATCTCAGCAGACTGCCCAGAGGTTGAGCAGGCCGGTATTCTACGCACATTCAAATACGATCATGGTGACTGTCTTCTACGGAAGATAGCAATTTGTTGAGTTTCCAACCGCTCTTGGAATTACGGGAACTATGTAGTTGTTGATATCTTCGACAAGCTTGTTGCCGTCCTTCATGGTTCGACTGGATGGATATTGCTCAAAAATTAGTTTCTGTACACGGATGTGTACTATGATGCAATTCAATACGAGGGTCTTGCGTTTGCTTCTACCACTCATGGCACTGTTTTTGCATGGGATCCTCGTAGTTTCGGTACGTTTTTCTTCCACCGTAATTATAATTGTTTCATCCACATGCATGCGGGTTAGCAAGTTTCCCTTTACTAATTAACCTTCTTCTTGTGTTTCCAAGGTCCTGTGAACATTCCACCACCTATACTTGAAAAAAATTATAACCAAGGGGGAGATGACAAGATGGTGATGATCACAAGCATGAGGATGAGCAGGGCCCATATACTCAGTGGCGCCTGGAAACTTATTCTGATGGATCACCCCTTCTTGTCTGTATACAGCCCACTGCTGATGTTACTACTAAGGAAGCAGGTGTTGTCTCCCATGGTCGCACTCTTCGGACCTATTCCAACACCTGTTGCATGGTATTCAGGATGGATACTAGTGTGCTAGCGCCAACACATTCTCCCTAGTACAAAATTGATAGTCTTGGAGAAAACTCGCTCTTCCTTGGACAAAACTATCCAATGATGGTGAAAGGTGATCCAACTGTTGTTGACACAATGTTACTACCATTTATGAGAAGCAACTGTATCTATACCTCGGACATTTCGGTGGTTCCCTACCCTGGTAATGATATAGTAGGCCGCTTCAGCCTAGATAATCAGTCCTGCGTTGGTCTTGAGATCGACAATGGATGGCCCTTCCCAGAGAATCACTTGTGGTTCAAAGCAAGCGTTTCCAATGCCAAGGATTGGTTGAGTTGAAGTTCATTTCATTGCTTGTTATTTGTTGTGTGATGAAAACTTTAGTATTTATAATGTATCCTCGTTGTCGATGTGGGTTGATGACCTGTTGTATGTAATAAAATGATATGCCTGTGATAAACTTACTAAATTTTTGAATGGCTTTCGAGTCGCTTCTCTGAGTGAGTGTTGCGACGAGGCAATTTTTTTTCCAAATACATAATTGTATGTGCATTGCAATAGGTTAAGAGGCCAATCAACAATAGTAGTACACTATTATTTGTACTAGCTTCACATGCTTCGCGCGTCGGGCGGGTGTTTTTACTATAGCCATATGTTAATGTGTTCGCTGTACGTAATCAGTACCTCGAATCCTCGATACTACTACTATATAAGAAGTAGGAGTAGTAGGGTGGCATGGGCCAGAACAAGCATTCACGTCCAGGAGTACGGCACACGCCACCAGCACGACATCCATCTGACACCATATTTCTTGGAGTTCGTGCTATAGCAATCTCTTCAACCTTGTCATTTCTCTAACTCAGCCATCGCACGGCGGGCGAGGTGGGTGTTTGCCGATAGTCGGTTTCCTCAACTGCGGTCCCACTTGCCAACTCCCATGCACGACCCCAAATGGACCTTCATTTTGCCTGGATTCTGTCTGTTTGGTAGGGCAATGGGGTCGTGTCCGGGCCATTTCTCGGATGCGGTGGCAGTGCACCGAACGTGCGGACGCATCCCAGCCGCGTACATTTTTCTTTGCAAACATATATCTTTTTTTCATCATTGATTTTTTGGTACATGGAAATACATCACCAAAATTTGACTAGAAAAGCAAGACCAAAGAAAACAAGAACCACAAGAATACATTTTAGAAGATATCCAACTTCCATAACTGCTCCTGTAAGTTGGATTAGTGCCTTCTCGATGCATTCATTGTTGATCTGCGGAGGCTCGATCTTGCGTGCTTCTTTCTTCTTCGAGTGTAAAGAAGTAGACATTGCTTCCTCGCATCTAGTATCATGTCTAGCCTCTATTCTATCAACAAGTGCACTAGTCTCATCTCTAGCCTCTATGCTAGCTAAAAGTGCTAGAACATCTACTAAATTGCGCTCTATCAATATACCGATGTACTATTCTGAAGGAAATATGCCCTAGAGGCAATAATAAAGTTATTATTTATTTCCTTATATCATGATAAATGTTTATTATTCATGCTAGAATTGTATTAACCGGAAACATAATACATGTGTGAATACATAGACAAACATAGTGTCACTAGTATGCCTCTACTTGACTAGCTCGTTAATCAAAGATGGTTATGTTTCCTAACCATGGACAAAAGAATTGTCATTTGATTAACGGGATCACATCATTAGGAGAATGATGTGATTGACATGACCCATTCCGTTAGCCTAGCACTTGATCATTTAGTATGTTGCTATTGCTTTCTTCATGACTTATACATGTTCCTGTAACTATGAGATTATGCAACTCCTGTTTATCGGAGGAACACTTTGGGTGCTACCAAACGTCACAACGTAACTGGGTGATTATAAAGGAGTACTACAGGTGTCTCCGAAGGTACATGTTGAGTTTGCTTATTTCGAGATTAGGTTTTGTCACTCCGATTGTCGGAGAGGTATCTCTGGGCCCTCTCGGTAATGCACATCATTATAAGCCTTGCAAGCAATGTGACAAAATGAGTTGGTTACGGGATGATGCATTACGGAACGAGTAAAGAGACTTGCCGGTAACGATATTGAACTAGGTATTGGATACCGACGATCAAATCTCGGGCAAGTAACATACCGATGACAAAGGGAACAACGTATGTTGTTATGCGGTTTGACCGATAAAGATCTTCGTAGAATATGTAGGAACCAATATGGGCATCCAGGTTCCGCTATTGGTTATTGACCGAGGATAGTTCTAGGTCATGTCTACATAGTTCTCGAACCCGTAGGGTCCGCACGCTTAATGTTACGATGACAGTTATATTATGAGTTTATGAGTTTTGATGTACCGAAGGAGTTCGGAGTCCCGGATGAGATCGGGGACATGACGAGGAGTCTCGAAATGGTCGAGACGTAAAGATCGATATATTGGACGACTATATTCGGAGTTCGGAAAGGTTCCGAGTGATTCGGGTATTTTTCGGAGTACCGGAGAGTTACGGGAATTCGCCGGGGAGTATATGGGCCTTATTGGGCCATACGGGAATAGAGGAGAAAGACCGAAAGGAAGGAGGCGCGCAGCCCCCCTCTGGTCCGAATTGGACAAGGGGTGCAGCCACCTTTTCCTTCCTCCTCTCCCCCTCTTTCCTTCTCTCCTACTCCTACAAGGAAGGGGGGGAGTCCTACTCCCGGTGGGAGTAGGACTCCTCCTGGCGCGCCCCTCCTGGCCGGCCAAACCCCTCCCCCTTGCTCCTTTATATACGGGGGCAGGGGGCACCTCAAGGCACAACAAGAACACAAGTTGATCTACGGATCGTTCCTTAGCCGTGTGCGGTGCCCCCCTCCACCATATTCCACCTCGGTCATATCGTCGCGGAGTTTAGGCGAAGCCCTGCGCCGGTAGAGCATCATCATTGTCACCATGTCGTTGTGCTGACGGAACTCATCCCCGAAGCTTTGCTGGATCGGAGCCCGGGGATCGTCATCGAGCTGAACGTGTGCTGAACTCGGAGGTGCTGTACGTTCGGTACTTGGATCGGTCGGATCGTGAAGACGTACGACTACATCAACCGCGTTGTCATAACGCTTCCACTTACGGTCTACGAGGGTACATGGACAACACTCTCCCCTCTTGTTGCTATGCCATCACCATGATCTTGCGTGTACGTAGGATATTTTTGAAATTACTACGTTCCCCAACAGTGGCATCCGAGCCTAGGTTTTATGCATTGATGTTATATGCACGAGTAGAACAAAAGTGAGTTGTGGGCGATACAAGTCATACTGCTTACCAGCATGTCATACTTTGGTTTGGCGGTATTGTGAGATGAAGCGGCCCGGACCGACATTACGCGTACGCTTACGCGAGACTGGTTTCACCGTTGCGAGCACTCGTGCTTAAAGGTGGCTGGCGGGTGTCTGTCTCTCTCACTTTAGCTGAATCGAGTGTGGCTACGCCCAGTCCTCGCGAAGGTTAAAACAGCACTAACTTGACGAACTATCATTGTGGTTTTTATGCGTAGGTAAGAACGGTTCTTGCTAAAGCCCGTAGCAGCCACGTAAAATTTGCAACAACAAAGTAGAGGACGTCTAACTTGTTTTTGCAGGGCATGTTGTGATGTGATATGGTCAAGACGTGATGCTATATTTTATTGTATGAGATGATCATGTTTTGTAACCGAAGTTATCGGCAACTGGCAGGAGCCATATGGTTGTCGCTTTATTGTATGAAATGCAAACGCCTTGTAATTGCTTTACTTTATCTCTAAGCGATAGCGATAGTCGTAGAAGCAATAGATGGCGTAACGACAACGATGCTACGATGGAGATCAAGGTGTCGCGACGGTGTCGATGGTGATCACGACGGTGCTTCGGAGATGGTGATCACAAGCACAAGATGATGATGGCCATATCATATCACTTATATTGATTGCATGTGATGTTTATCCTTTATGCATCTTATCTTGCTTTGATTGACGGTAGCATTTTAAGATGATCTCTCACTAATTATCAAGAAGTGTTCTCCCTGAGTATGCACCGTTGCGAAAGTTCTTCGTGCTGAGACACCACGTGATGATCGGGTGTGATAGGCTCTACGTTCAAATACAACGGGTGCAAAACAGTTGCACACGCGGAATACTCGGGTTAAACTTGACGAGCCTAGCATATACAGATATGGCCTCGGAACACGGAGACCGAAAGGTCGAGCGTGAATCATATAGTAGATATGATCAACATATTGATGTTCACCGTTGAAACTACTCCATCTCACGTGATGATCGGACATGGTGTAGTTGACATGGATCACGTAATCACTTAGAGGATTAGAGAGACGTCTATCTAAGTGGGAGTTCTTAAGTAATATGATTAATTGAACTTTAATTTATCATGAACTTAGTCCTGGTAGTATTTTGCAAATTATGTTGTAGATCAATAGCTTGCGTTGTTGCTTTCATATGTTTATTTCGATATGTTCCTAGAGAAAATTGTGTTGAAAGATGTTAGTAGCAATGATGCGGATTGGATCCGTGATCTAAGGTTTATCCTCATTGTTGCACAGAAGAATTATGTCCTTAATGCACTGCTAGGTGACAGACCTATTGCAGGAGCAGATGCAGACGTTATGAACGTTTAGCTAGCTCAATATGATGACTACTTGATAGTTTAGTGCACCATGCTTAACGGCTTAGAATCGGGACTTCAAAGACGTTTTGAACGTCATGGACCATATGAGATGTTCCAGGAATTGAAGTTAATATTTCAAGCAAATACCCGAGTTGAGAGATATGAAGTCTCCAACAAGTTCTATAGCTAAAAGATGGAGGAGAATCGCTCAACTAGTGAGCATTGCTCAGATTGTCTGGGTACTACAATCGCTTGAATCAAGTGGGAGTTAATCTTCCAGATAAGATAGTGATTGACAGAATTCTCTAGTCACCACCACCAAGTTAGTAGAACTTCGTGATGAACTATAATATGCAAGGGATGACGAAAGTGATTCCCAAGCTCTTCGTGATGTTGAAATCGACGAAGGTAGAAATCAAGAAAGAGCATCAAGTGTTGATGATTGACAAGGTCACTAGTTTCAAGAAAAGGGCAAAGGGAAAGAAAGGGAAACTTCAAGTAGAATGGCAAGCAAGTTGTCACTCCCGCGAAGAAGCCCAAAGCTGGACCAAAGCCTGAAACTGAGTGATTATACTGCAAAGGAAATGGTCACTAGAAGTGGAAATGCCTTGAATATTTGGTGGATAAGAAGGATGGCAAAGTGAACAAGGGTATATTTGATATACATGTTATTGATGTGTACCTTACTAGTGTTTATAGTAACCCCTGAGTATTTGATACTTGTTCGGTTGCTAAGATTAGTAACTCGAAACAGGAGTTACAGAATAAACAGAAACTAGTTGAGGGTGAAGTGACGATGTGTGTTGGAAGTGGTTCCAAGATTGATATGATCATCATCGCACACTCCCTATACTTTCGAGATTAGTGTTGAACCTAAATAAATGTTATTTGGTGTTTGCGTTGAGCATGAATATGATTTGATCATGTTTATTGCAATACGGTTATTCATTTAAAGTCAGAGAATAATTGTTGTTCTGTTTACATGAATAAAACCTTCAAATGGTCATACACCCAATGAAAATAGTTTGTTGGATCTCGATCGTAGTGATACACATATTCATAATATTGATGCCAAAATATGAAAGTTAATAATGATAGTGCAACTTATTTGTGGCACTGCCGTTTGGGTCATATCGGTGTAAAGCGCATGAAGAAACTCCATAAAGATGGATTTTTGGAATCACTTGGTTATGAATCATTTGATACTTGCGAACCGTGCCTTTTGGGCAAGATGACTAAAACTCCGTTCTTTGGAACAATGGAACGAGCTACTGACTTGTTGAAAATAATACATACCGATGTATGTGATCCAATGAGTGTTGATACTCGTGGCAAGTATCATTATTTTCTGACCTTCACAAGATGATTTGAGCAGATATGGGTATATCTACTTGATGAAACATAAGTCTGAAATAGTTGAAAGGTTCAAAGAATTTCAGAGTGAAGTGGAAAAATCATCATAACAAGAAAATAAAGTTTCTGCGATCTGATCGCGGAGACGAAATTTGTTCTATGTAACCAGCACCTTGATATAGGCTCGATATAGTGCGGTGGCATGGGCCATAACTAGCATTCACGTCTAGCAGTACGACACATGCCACCCACACGAGTCCCATCCGACACCAATTTTCTTGGAGTCTGTGCTACAGCCATCTCTTCTCCCTCCTATTTTCTCAGCCATCGCGCAGTGGGCAGGGTGGGGGTTTGCTGATAGTCGGTTTGCTCAACTGCGGTCCCACTTGTAAGTGAAAATGCAACACCGCACGCATTCCCCCTTGAGCGGCGTGTCGGACCAACCGTGTTGGGGTGCGACGCGAACACGGCAGGCTTTTCCTTTTGAACTTGTAACTTGTAAAATTTGGTTCTACTCCATGGCGCGACTGGTAGATAGAATAATGATTTTCCCTAGAGTAATGAGAAGTTTGGTTCTGGCGCGGTTCATGCATGGAGCACGTACGAAAATTATGAAGTTGATGCGAAAGGTAAGATAATTACTAGTAGTACCATATACTACCACATGGATTTGACGGAAAGATAAAAATACATACAGATCCATCAACGACATCCTCACGCCCTAGTGCGCCCGGTCACCAACCGACGTGTGAGGAGCAGCAGCGCTGGCCAAGAGCTCAATGTGCTTCTGAACAATGCCATCCAAGGTTGCCCTGCGGTCCAAGAAGGCCAGCGTCCTATCGTCCTCCTCTTGCATGTAGTAGTCCTTGTGGACGATTTGCGCGTAGACGTGGGTGATTATGTCGATGGTGTCTTGTTGCGCCAGGCGCTGCACGGCGAGCGCGACCTCGAGGTGGACATTCTCCGGCGCGATAGCAGGCAGTCACAGGGCCACCAGTGTGTCGAAGAGGTTGTCATCATAGTGGCTATTGAGGGTGGCGGGCATCACAGAGCCTGGGCGCATCGGCTGGAGGCATACGTCAAAGTCGTCCGCGAGCTTCTTGACAATGGTGAACTTGTCAAGGAAACCGACGAGGACCTCGTCGAACAAGGAGACGAAGATGTCGTCCAAGCGGCCCCTCACCCCTGGCGGCCTCAAGCACTACCTGGAGACGTTTCTTGGTGTCGGGCCGTAGGCCGGCGCCATGGACCATCTGGCACAGCCGGCTGATGCTCGCGCTCATCGCCTCCATGGGTCTAGCTTAGCTTCTAGTCAAATGATCTTGCGATTCGAGTGATCACTCTTGCCCTTGGTTAGCGTGCGTAGGTGCGTAGGATTTCGTACTAGATTGGACTAGAGGGGAGCCTTTATATGAGAAGTGCAGACTGCATTGAATTCACATGCGTGTTGGCCATCTACTCCTCGGCCCTCTATTGCACCTGCATTTGGCTGTATGATAGGTGGGCCAGCCACCCATTTGGCCCATGTGTCATTCACCCAAAGGCAGTTGCAGTAAGTCAATGAAGATTCGTCCCCCTCCGTGCCGATGCAGTATAGTCATCTCACCGGACCTCTAGTTGGGGCCAAACGAGAGAAGTTTGATGTTTACTGGTTTATTGGTCCCCTTTGCATTTTGCGCCAAGTTTTGACCTTTGATTTAACTAATAAAATGTTAATGCATGTAAACAAAAATGTTGTGTAAGTCACCTTACGAAAACCAAATAATCCCAAAACACTTAGGCACGATACATTAACTCCCTCCGTGTTTCTTATTTTGTGACATATCAACCAATGAGAGATGTGGGCCGTGCATGCTTTCAATGACTTGAGACTACCAAACATCACATGCAGTGTATAGTTCATTGCACGTAATCCTATTAATTAGCAAAAAGACATTAAGTTCTCTCGCCGATAGGAATAAAACAATACACCATGTATTTATTTACAGAGGGAGTAGTACATTTTCTGTGACATGCATTACTAGATATTGCTAGTTAAATACTAAAATCCAGATGGACGTGGTAGTACTCCTAAATCCATACGATGGTGCTAGTAGTTCTAGTAGTAGTACTACCAATGTAGTAGCACTATACTACTCGTTGGTCAAATTATCACGTGTTGCTCCTCACAGTGAAGTGACAAGACCCTGCGCCGAAGATGATACCTGAGTATTGGCACCATGTTCGGCATACCATAGTCAACCTCACCGTCTGCAGTCACTATCATCATGGATGTAGAGCTAGCCTGCTTACAACTAGCCGTGTTCGACATAATTTCCTGTGCGTATATGCCCGTGCATTGCACGGAACACCAAGATTGTGGGTGGACGGCGCCGGCAGCGACCATCGCGCCAGATTTTTCCATGGCCTTCTAGATGTGGTGGGGAGGAGATAAGGCTAATTGTGAGATACAAGGAGTTGTTTGTAAATAGGGAACAAGTGCGGGTATATTTTTGCAAAAATGGAGAAGTTTGGTTTGTATGCGTCAGATCTAGATCCGATAGCTATTGGTGAAAGATGGGAGGTACAACATCATCACCAACTCAGGACCTGTTTGGTTCGCAGGATTTTGAAAACGCAGGAATAGGACACGACAATATTACAAGTTTCAAACTGATATAACAAATGTTAGGAGTAATGCTGCACCTACGAAGAGGGAATTACTAGGAAGTTTACGTAAGAACTTTCGTTACTTTAGGTGGATGCAGCATTATTGTACAAACTAAAATCCACCGCCCTGACAAGTCACTAATGGGAAAATAAGTTTTCGAGTCTCTGGCCACTTGATGTTTCAAAAACAAATTCAGTTTTTGCGGAGACTTTGTCATTTAGGCTTATACGATTGCGGTGATCAGCACGCCATTCATTGTTGCACCAGAGAACGCCAAACCTCATTACCTTGAGCACACTTGCCTCCAGAACAAAGAACCTGGCCAATTTAATCTCAGATGTGCTGCCTCGGTAGTCGATCAAATCAATTTCTGTAAGATGGAGATCAAGGTATCCGATGAGATTGTTATAGTGCAGCACATTTTTCACTTTCGGGTCTTTTTTTATTTGCAAAATAAGAAAACATATTAGAGTAGCTGGCTGTATAAGACTACTGTGTCATCAAGAGGTACCAATATCATTCGCTCATACGATAGGGTTGGCTGGCTAGTGATATTTTTTCACTCTGTCTCTCTCTTTCTGTTTCCTCTCATTTACCTAGGAGCACGTGAAGAGCTTGGGCATTTGTTGCCTTCCACTATGTGGCCGATGCCATATTTCGCAAAAGTATGCCACATAATATGCATCGATGTCAAATCAAAAGATTTTGGCACCGCTCTCGCGATGTGAGAGAGTTGGCACCGTTGTGCACACAGACCCACATGTATAAACAAATCAATCAAACCAACTACACCAGCCTCTCACTCTCCCAAACAAGTGTTTTTTATTGCCTCAGTCCTCTCTATCTCCCACGCAAGTGTTTTTTCATTGCGTGAGTTAATTTGGCACCGGAGCAAAGTAGGTGATCCAGATTGGGGCACCAGGTGAGCAATGGAGGGGCATCGATGCCAAATGCATCACAAGTGAATTTGGCACGTGTTTTGGCCTACATAGCCCACTTTTGTACTCCCTCTGTCCCAAAATTCTTGTCTTAAATTTGTCTAAATACGGATGTATCTAGTTACATTTTAGTGTTAGATATATTCGTATCTAAACAAATGTAAGACAAGAATTTTGGGACGGAGGGAGTACTACCTCGTATTTAGTATAAGATTTTGACCATAGATTTACCTAAGAAAATGCCAATGCATGTCACTAAAAATTACACCATTTGAAATTATGTTCAAATACGAATCCAACAATATAGTTCTTAGTGACATGCATTAACATTTTGTCAGTTAAATCTATGGTCAAAATAGGAAGAGTAAACCAGGATGGAGGTAGTACTTGCTCTTAGGGTAACCATAGAGTTACTGGAGTAGTCTAAGTTACTTTCCACTATGACTAGCCTAGGCTACTATAGTAGTACAACAAAAAAACGATGCAGGTGATCACGTGAGAAAAAATACTAAAAACATTTCTTTTGGTGCAGTGCGTAGATGCAGTTTTGAACACTATACTTGTCATCGTAATTTGGGAAAATTACGAAAAAATTGAGCTACGTTGTGATTACCATTTACTAATAGGAAAGAAGTTTCACCTATATGAGTAGCTTCTCCGTGCACGGAAAGCATGTAAGGAATCCAACAACTTGATCCAGATTGGGGCCGATAGATTTTATTTCCAAGATCTTCACTGTGTGCATAGACTGGGTCAAGCTTGTGGGAATCATTTTCTGGAAGACGATCGTAAATAAATCAAGAACAAATTTAAAAATGTGAATTTCAAGAAGACAGAGAAGAAGATGAGTGATGTACCTGAACGATTACTGATCCAATAAAGAGTTCAGAGAATTTGGTAGACAAGTATACCAACACTGTCAATTTCGGCGCGTCAATGACCCTGATTTTTGTTGGACCTTCTAGATCCGATACAAGCAATCTCTCAAGGAAAGGCGCATTCTCAATGACCATAACATGGAACAACTGGAGTGATCTCTTCCCAATTGATGTCTTGTTGCGGGGCCAGCAAGACACATAAATCCATCGGAGATTCATCGAGGCGATGTGGAGGCTAATGAACCCGTGGATCTACTCAAGACGAAGGTACTCAAGCACAGTACAGCTATGGAGTAGGTGCTCCATAGCCTTCTTCAAGATGACAACGTCGAAGAGGTCGAGCTGCTTGAGTTGAGGGATAAGAAGGGTGGGCGCGACATTAATCTTGGGAAGATAGCAGGAGCTGAAGCTGGCGCGGCGCAGCATTGGCGTGAGGCGAAGCACAAACGGCGGTAGAGAGCGACATCGTCCAGCTTCAAAGCTGAGCTCCTCGAGCTGATCTAGGGTGGGGGATAAGAACCACTCATCGAACTTGGGTTGGACCTTGCAATTGGTACTGAACATGCGGATGTCAAGGCGTCTGGCTGGCCCAGGGTGCGATGAAAGGATCTTGGAGACTATAGCCATGCGTTTGCAATCCCCATCACAAAGGCAGCTATCAACGGTGAGGTTGAGGGGGACGCGGCGCCAGAGGGGGCACCACCGCCAGGAAAGCAGGGCGGTCCGCATGGCAGATTTGGTCAGGAGGAGGCCGATGATGACGAGCAGCATGTCGTCAGGGAGGCTGCTAATGAAGTCCAGGCTCGCCGGATGCGGTTTTGGCTCGAGACGCCTCCACTTGTTGGCTGCCTCATCGTCCATCTCAACTAGCGGCGATGCTGGTGTACACGTGCGCTGGTGTGTGTTGTGTGATGGGTGTGCGCGAGTGCGTCCTTCTGTGTATGCCGCCGCGCAGTGGTGAATTGTGTGCGAGTGCATCCTTCACGCGCAAGAAGTGTGTTCTCAATGTGCCTTCAATTTACTAGCATGCGGGGTGCTACCCTGAGTGGTATCAACTTTTTTTACTTCATCGCGTGACAGATGGGCCTCTAGTTTACTTATTTTCACCCACTGCCACATGAGCCAGCACACGAACATACATAACATGAGCTGACAAGGCAGCATGTGGACTGGTTGACTGGTCAACTAAACAATATACGGAGCTATACGCTGACACAGTGAGCGTATAATCCATTGGTATAGAGAGTTCGAGTGAGAGGGGAGGCCCGTGAGAGATAGTAGAGAGAGAGAGAAAGAGCTAGTCCCTCTGTTCAATAATGTAGTTCCAACATTTTTTTTAGAGTCAAACTTTTGAAACTTTGACCAAGTTTATAAAGAAATTACTTATATCTACAATACCAAAGATAAGTGATAGTATGAAGTAAGTACATGTTGTGATGAATCTAATGATCGTTCCAGATGTAAATGTTTTTCTCCACATATACCTGGTCAAACTTTTCTGAGGTTTGACTTTTCAAAACATCCATATGCTTATGGATGTGACAGAGTCCCTAACTAGAGAGAGAGAGAGAAATAGAAAGAGTGAGTGAAAAAAGTGTGTGTGCATGTGTGAAAGAGACATGGACAACACACGATAAAAGTAGAGAAAAAGCGTGTGTGTCTTATGCAAACATATCACATATGCATCTTCGACAATGGAAGCAAGGTGAGGAGATAGTGTGTGGTTGTTTGCAACCGAGAGAGCAAGACCCCTAGCACGTGGCCAAGAGGGGTCTGACAAACAAGGGAGAGAGGTCGAGAGATACGTACGGAGAAAATGCAGACATGGGGAGGAGAGAGTGTATGTTTGTCGTAGAGAGATCCCCTGGAGATCGTGTTGGGACTACATGGGTGGGAGATTGAGTGACAAGGTGTGTGCATGATAGAAGATGCTCCGAGAGATATCGAGATAGATGGATGGAAGGAGACAATACGTGTGTTCCTGATGGCTAGTGAGAGATAATCATACTTAGGGGGGTGCTTGCGCCTATGATGGAGTGAGGGATTATGGTACTTAGGGGGGTGCATGTCACATGGAGAGAGAACAAGGGCGGAGAATGTTGGATGGGTCTATATGTATAGCGCGAGCGAGACATGTGTATGTGTGAACCAGGGAGATATAAAGTTTGAGAGAGATTAAGGAGCCCCGATAAGGCTAAGTGGTGCGTCAGATAGCTGAGAGGGGGAAAGAGATATTCCATCCGCTCGATAATTGAGTACATGTAACTTTTTTAGAAGTCAAACTTTGGAAACTTTGATCAGGTTTATGCAAATGTTATTTATATCTACAATACCAAAGATACATCATACAAAACTATATCTCATGGTGAATCTAATGGTATATGTTTTCCGTTCTAGATGTAATTGTTTTTCTCCACGTACATGGTCACACTTTGTGATGTTTGACTTTTCAATAAATCTATATGTTATGGACCGAGGAGAGTGCCTAAGTCGAGAGAGATCAAGTGCATGTGAAGGAGAATGAGTAAGTGGGCAAAAAGAGTATGTGTGTGAAAGAGAAAGTGACAACAAACGATAAATTAGAGAGAAAGAGTGTGTTTTTTCGTTTCTTATGCGAACATATCATGCATGCATCTCCGAGATAGAAAAGCGAGGCAAGGAGATACACGAAGATAGCTAGTGTGTGATTGTTTGCAACGAAGAGAGACACCCATATAGCACATGTTTAATAGAGGTCTGGTCAACAAGGAACACAGGTCGAGAGGGACACATGGATAACATGGACGCATGGGGGGGAGAGAGGGTGTGTTTGTGATAGAGAGATCCCCTCGAGATCGTGAGGGTACTATATGGGTGGGAGATCAAGGAAGGTGCGTGCGTGATAGAAAGATGCCCCGAGAGAAATCGAGATAGACCATGCACATGTTTGTGATGGAGACTAAGATTAGCTAGTCATATACATATAGGGGGACTGCGTGTGCCTACAGTTGAGTGAGAGACCATCATACTTGGCTAGCTAGGCATGAGATTGTGTGTGTGTGCATGTGAGATGGGGAGAGAACGAGGGGGAGAGATAGAGTTTTAGGTGGGCCTATCGAGTGCGAGTGAGATATGCATGTGTATGTGTGACCCAGGTAGATGGAGAGTTTGAGAGAGAGGGGGAAGAGCTCCGAGATGACAGAGTGGTGCGTGAGAGAGTTACGGGCAACGAGCCAAGGAATTTGTGTGCGTACGATGAGTGCACCCAAGATATCTAGCTTGGACTAGAGTATCATACATAGTGTGCGAGAGAGACCTATAGATGGAGTATATAT
>NC_041391.1:661493941-661494961 GCF_002162155.2 Triticum dicoccoides | reverse complement strand
AGAGAGAGAGAGAGCAGGAGTCCGGGAGAGGGGGAGGTCGCGTTTTATGTATCAAAGACTAATATAAACCATGTTTCGATATAAACTTGCATTCAAATATTTAAATTGGAGAACATGTTGTCTGCAATCCACACATGAACGGATATATGCGTATATCAAACAAGTTCATTAATTTGACTTTCAACATGTTCATGGAGTACTATAATAATGTACAACATGCTACTCGATTGAGGTGTTCAATTTTGGATTTAGTTCACTATTTTGACCTAGTGAACGAGCTATTTCATTGAATCGAGATATTTCATTTTGGGTTTGATTCCCGTTTTTGAGTGGGTCAAGTATTTTTCATATAGTAAATCGCTAGCAACGAGCATGTAAAAACACATTACTCCTGAGCATCATCTCTCCATCTAAAAAGGAAGTGGCAAGCTAATATTTCAAAATTTGATTCGAATCGACTTGGTAAGGTAGACGTGGATGCTCGTTCTCCCAAAATTTGAACGAACCGTTAAACATCCTCTGCTCAGTGGAATTTGCTGAGCAAATAAATGGAAATGCGAAATTACCGTCCTATGTGGGACACGCGTCAATTGGCCTGTTGTACATCGAGGGTAGGTTCATAACTTCATCCAAGCGCGCCTTCTCCTCGGCCGAAATGACATGTGCCGAATAATTCATAAACCATGGTCGGCAAAACACGCTCTCCTCGCCCGAAATAGCTCGCGCCCACTATTTCAAAACACGCTCTCCTCGCCCGAAATCGCTCACGCCCACTATTTCAAAACACGTTCTCCTCGCCCGAAATCGCTCGTGCCAACTATATTTCAAAACACGCCCTCCTTGCCCGAAATCGCTCCCGCCCACTATTTGGGGAGAAGCAAAGTTACTCTACTATCCCTGACCCTTAGTACACAGACCCAAGCCGAGAAGCCTAAAGGCAGGGGTAGAACTGTAACTCCCCCTCACATTTCAGACAAATGCGTCCATAAGACATGGTTCCACTCCCCTCCCACCCCCCCC
>NC_041391.1:661472262-661493713 GCF_002162155.2 Triticum dicoccoides | reverse complement strand
CTCCCTTCTCCCGAGCCGCGAAACCTCAGCCCCTCCTCTATGGAGCCCCCACCGCACCAATTTCACAACCGCCCTCATCCCTAATGCCGGAGATGCTGTCCATTCGCCGTCATGCACTGGGCCGTGTGCCTCTTACTCCGTGCTGCTGGAGCTGCCTCAACGACGGTCGCGTGAACCGTACCGGAGCCGATTCACCCCCGCCGTTGTTCATGGCGCTGGAGCGGCTCCAACTTCGGATCCATCCAGAGTCTCGGCGCTGCTTCCCCGTAGCCCTCGACCGTCGCGACATTGATGTTTCCCTGTCGCCGATCGCCACCGCAACCGCGCCGGCCTCACCGACTCGGCAGCTAGACCTGCCTACTTCACCATGCCGCCAGATCGGTCGCACCCTCATCTCAAATCACTTTATTTAGGCGTCAGTTTTCTGAATTTTTATTACGGGCCAATCGATTCCTAATGGGAAGCAGCACCCCTCGAGGCGGCGGAGCTCCTAGGCTGCCGTGGAAGAAGCACTTAGATGGCTATCTTAGAGTTACATGGGTTGAAGGTACTACCGCCGCCGGATCTGGATGACGGGGAGTCTTTGTGGATTGGCCCGGGGGCGGCGCAACCATGGTAGTGCCGTGGGGCGGGGAGCGGGGTTTTGGCTGGGGCCACGGACGGCGGATGCAGGCTGCTCTACCGTTGGTCGCTGGCTCTTCGGGGAAGATTCCAAACAGTGTCAGCCGGGAGGCACAAGACGGCCATCAAGCCATCCTGCGTAGATCGGATAGTACCAAAATAAAATAAAATCGTGTGACCCTAATTTAGTCTTCAATCAACAGACGTGTGACCATTCTCATACCTTGTTGTTGATCTCTTGGTATATTTCTTCAGATCAAAGGGATATGATGTTCTTAACATTATGCATTATCTGCATCTTCAGCCACACCGTCTTCCGACTCACCACAGCTGCTCCAACAAGGGAAGCATACACCAGAAGGGAGCTATAGTCCCTACTCAACAGTTCCTTGCATCGAATGCGCGTGCCCGACATGGACAACCACAACAACTGCAGGGCCATCGACAAGTCAGCACATGATGCTCACTCCTATGGATGGCGGCCAGATAGGTTGTACCCTCATCTTACTTGTGTGCAACATTTATGGCTTTGTTATTCATCTAAGCATGGAAAATAGATTATCACATTTCATTGTATATTCATGTTGATCTCTTACGGGTCTTGTTCAGGAGTTAACGTTGTTCCATAGTTCAGCTAAGATACTTGTTCTTCAGGGTAACGTTGTTCCATAGTTATCATCCATCAGCCAATGTTATCCCACAGGCTGGTGATTATAGTATTATATCACTTCTAGTATTACCTATGTTGTTCTTTAATACTTTTGTGTGCCATCTAGTTAATCTCGAGTACAAACGATACATATTCTGTAGCTTTCATCTGTGTTCTCCCTATAGTTTTTGAGGCCCGTTGCTGCTAGTTAACCCCAGTCCTACTATTTATGTCGTCTCCTACAGGCACTCATTACATAAATCACTACTAGGAAAAGGCCTACTAATGGCGCACCGGTTTTGCCTACTAATGGCGCACTACCGGTGCGCCATTAGTACCACGCCACTAGTATTTTTTCCTAATATCGCACCACTGGTGCGCCATTAGTATCTGGTATACTAATGGCGCACCAAGCAGTGCGCCATTAGTATGTAACACCATGCGCCATTAGTATGCCTCCCGGAGGGCCATACGTAACCATGTGCTTTGTCATACTAATGGCGCACTCTGTGGTGATGCGCCATTAGTATCCTTTGGCATACTAATGGCGCACCTGGAGGTGATGCACCATTAGTATGAATATTTGTTTTTTTTTTACTTTTCTGATTTTTGCACAGGTTACAAAATATATTATTGGACAAAACATAGACAGCAGCACACAGCAACAGCAGATTCATCGAATACAATAGAAGATTAGTCTCCGAATACAATTCATCATATTAGTCTCCGAATTCAAAAGACCGAACAAAGATAAAACATTTCAAGTCTCAAGACCGCGAGTATCGAGTTTGTCTTCACATTACAAGTCGATATCGATCATCTAAACTACCATCACATAGAAGAGAGGTGCGGTCATCACAATGAGCATCATCGCGATCAGACTGGTCTTCACCTGGTTCCTCCAATGCTCCCTCCTCTCTCCCGCTAGATAGCGGGCGTATCTAGATTCGGCCTCCGCCCTAGTGGTGTACCCTTTGTAACTGTTACCGCTGAAACGGTGAACCTGTCTCCAACACTCCTCCTAGTCGTCATAGACTCCGGGAACCTTACCCTTGTACACGACATACGATGGCATCTCTATGCACAAGCCAAACAACAGACAATACATAAGCAATATGTAAGTATGCAACAAAAGGATCGGAATAGAAAAGCAAGACATTAATAGCACGATTCATGATCCTACTAATAAATAGCATCGATTACATCTAAGTTGAATGAATGTCCAAACCAAAGAGACATACGGATTCATTAAAGTTTAATTACAACATGAGCCAATCAATGTTTCAGAACTACACATCACTACTTTCGACTCGACTCATCGGACAGGAGCGTGGATGAAGCCATCGTCTGTCGTGATGGTCATGAAATCGTGGTCATTGTCACCCTGCATTTGTAGCGTTCCATCTATCTCACTGTTGCACGGTTGATATCTGAGGAAGAACTGCCCCGAGGTATGAAGGACATCTTGATGGATGATGTCCGCAAACTCCGACTGGATGTGAAAGAATTCTTGTCTGAGGTCCGTGTCCTGCATTGCCGACAACCTCGCGACCCAATCTTTGAGATTATCTGGTAGCAGAAGGTGATGATGGTCCCTTACGATCGCCCGCATGTGATGGAGGGCGTAGTAGGCATCCTTCGGACTGCCAAGCGGCTGCTTGACACAGCAGAACTTCGTATTGTGTGAGAAGGTGTGCTTGTCGTACTTACGAACTGCCCTGGTGAAGGTGCCTCCAGATTTGGCGTAGCCGGGGAGAACATCATCAAGAACTTTCTTGACATTTGTGTAGTCTATCTTGGAGTTACGGTTTGGGTCGAAATACGTGGCCATGGAATATTTCGGGCTTAAGAGGATGAGTGTGCAATGTGTGTCACTGCACAGAACATGGAATGTTAGAAAAAAAGAATGATCGAAATCTAAGAAATCATATGTTACGGGGCGGTTAAGGGATGACTTACTCGGGAAAGTAAGCCACAAGGAAGTTATCCTTATCTGGGTTTGCCAGAATGACGCCTTCGAGGTGTGAACTCGCAACTTGGCGGTCCCCAGCGCTGCTCAAGTGCTTGGCACATATGTAGAAGGGGTCGACTATCACCATGTTTGGGGTCTTGTCTCTAATGATCTGCATCTCCATACTCAGCAAAAACAGCCAAACGAAGGTGTAGTGCAGCGGATGAAGGTTAAACATAGCAAAGATGTCATCAAACCGCAGGACGATCATACCCCTGATGTCGCCATCCATAAAGCCCTTGCCCTCTGGCACCTTGGCCACGAAAACCGGGTATGCCACATCATTCTCTCTGAGACGTCGCTTCTCCAAAGAAAGAACACTGTCGTGCAGACTCCGCATAGCACCGGTTGCAGCATTGAGCATATTTGGCGGTAGCATCGCCCTACCCGCCACATGCACCCTCCTCGAAATATCCTTAGGTGAAGGTGGCCCGTCCTGAGCACGGATCGAACTCGGTGCCGGCTGGCTCGCACCAGCGCCCTTGTTAGTCTTTCGTTTCCGTCCCTTCTTCTTGATCTCCTGTGATGGGACCGAGTTCTGCTCACAGACCGCCTTCTTGAGCGTGTTGGAGCTGATAATATTTCGCACCTCGGCTATCTGAGGCTTGATGAAGGCAGGAGCTGGAGGCGTCTCCTGAGAACTGAACGCCAGATGACGCCTGTTGCAATTGGATTTCTCCGCCGTACCAGCTAGATCGCGGTCGTCTTGGTTGGGTTCTTGAGAAAGAGGCCTATAGAACTCGTCAGCGTACCCATGTTCGGCAAAGTACTTATCGACTTTGGTAAATGTACCGTCGACGTTGTCGTTGTCGTCCGGATCCTGTGCCATAGGGATGTCCGGATCCTGTGCCATAGGGATGTCCGGCATAGGGATGTCCGGCAGGTCCGGTAGCATTGTGGCGTTCTTGCCATGGCTTGGCACCGGCATGACTGGCGGTCTTGTCTGTGGGGTGGTGTCCCCCGCCCCAAACGAATCTGGCTCTTCAGCCAAAGTAGGGGCCAGTTTACGCAGGCGCTGTGGGTCATCTCATCTTCTTCATCGGCCCCAGCTGGTCGAATCCGAGGTAACAGCTCGTCGCAGCCTGGCAGCACCCGAACCACTTCAACCCTATACACTGTGGGTGTCATCGGATTACCGTGGAACATGCGGTTGCCCGGTTGAACGATTCTGCCCTTGGCGACATCGACCAACTCGGCGCCCATGAAGTGCATAAGAGTGCAAGGAACATCGGCGGCGCCCTGCGAAAACATGTAGGGCGTCAGGGAAGCCCAGTCAAAGGCAAGGAGATGAAGTCATCGGCCGAGAGGCTTAGTTACCGTGATGCCGTCGAGCACGGCTAATGTCGAGGCACCGCCAACGGCGGGCGTGTGAAAGCACAAGTTCTCCCTAGGTGGTTTTGGTAATTAATGTCAACATATCTCTTGTTGGACTAACACTTTTATCTAGTATTTTTCAGACAAGTTCAACAATGGAGTGGCATGGACTAAAGGATGTGGGAACTCCTTCAAGATGCTAAGGACAAAGGATTGGCTCAAGCTTCAAGCTCAAGACTCTTCATTTTACATTTCAGTGATCCAAGATCACATTGAGTCTATAGGAAAAGCCAATACTATCAAGGATGGATGAGGTGTTGCTTAATGAGCCTCTTGCTTCAAGTGCTTAGTGATATGCTCCATAACCCTCAACTACTTTCCCATTCCCACACATATGTCCTAAACCTAAAGTCAAACTCGGCCCCACTGATTCGTTCTATCCGGTGCCACCGAGTTTGGATGTCTTAGCCACTGCCACAAACCCTAGGCAAATCGGTCTCACCGATAGGGATCTCGGTCTCACCGAGATGGGATTGTAATCTCTCTGTGTATGTCCATTATCAAAATCGGTTTCAACAAGTTTGAGCAATCGGTACTACCGAGATTACAATGCAAACTTTCTGGTTGACTCATTACCAAAATCGGTCCCACCGAGTTTGATAATCGGTCCAACTGAGTTTGCCTGACCAACTCTCTGGTTAGCTTGTTACCAAAATCAGTCTCACCGAGTTTGTGTAATCGGTCTCACCGAGATTACGTTATGCCCTAACCCTAACCAAATCGGTCCTACCGAGTTGCATTTCGGTCCCACCGAAATCCGTAACGGTCACATTATTTGCTAAATCGGTTTGACCGAGTTTCTCAATTCGGTCCCACCGAGTTTGGCAAATTGTGTGCAACTGTTAGATTTTGTGTGGAGGCTATATATACCCCTCCACCTCCTCTTCATTCGTGGAGAGATCCATCAGACTAAACCTACACTTTCAACTTACCATTTCTGAGAGAGAACCACCTACTCATGTGTTGAGGCCAAGATATTCCATTCCTACCATATGAATCTTGATCTCTAGCCTTCCCCAAGTTGCTTTCCACTCAAATCCTCTTTCCACCAAATCCAAACCCTATGAGAGAGAGTTGAGTGTTGGGGAGACTATCATTTGAAGCACAAGAGCAAGGAGTTCATCATCAACACACCATTTGTTACTTCTTGGAGAGTGGTGTCTCCTATCTTGGCTAGGTGCCACTTGGGAGCCTCCGACAAGATTGTGGAGTTGAACCAAGGAGTTTGTAAGGGCAAGGAGATCGCCTACTTCGTGAAGATCTACCGCTAGTGAGGCAAGTCCTTCGTGGGCGACGGCCATGGTGGGATAGACAAGGTTGCTTCTTCGTGGACCCTTCGTGGTGGAGCCCTCCGTGGACTCGCGCAACCGTTACCCTTCGTGGGTTGAAGTCTCCATCAACGTGGATGTACGATAGCACCACCTATCGGAACCACGCCAAAAACATCCGTGTCTCCAATTGCGTTTGAATCCTCCAAACCCTTCCCTTTACATTCTTGCAATTTGCATGCTTTACTTTCCGCTGCTCATATACTCTTTGCATGCTTTCTTGCTATGTGTTGTGAATGTTAAACTTGTGCCTAAACTCCACTTAAATTTTAAAAAGGCTAAAAACTGCAACTTTGTTACTTAGTGTCTAATCACCCCCCCCTCTAGACACCTCTTCTCAAGGTCCTACAAGTGGTATCAGAGCATTGGTTTCCATTGCCTTGGTTTTATCACCATTGTAGGAAGATGGATGAGTCTTCTTTGGGGAGTCTTAGACATAGAGTGCCTATTCTTGATGGAGAGTACTTTTATGAATGGAAAAATGAGATGCTTGTGATTTTCAGTCAATATCATTTGAACAAGTACATTGCTAGTCCTTGTGCACCTTGTGTTGATCCTATGCATCCTACCCTTGATGAGTCTATTGACATGATTAGGAATGTTAGAACTGTTAATCTTATCACTAGAGGCTTGCCTAGAAACTTGATTATAAAACTGCCTACTCTTGAGTGTGCCTACACTATATGGAAATTTCTTGAGGAACAATTTCCTGATTATTCTTTGAAAAATCTTGATGAAACTCTTCATAAGTCTATTGACTTGAGTAAGATGAATACTAGTGATCCTATGTTTGGTAATCGTCTATTCGAGCTTACAAATCCTAGGCGTGCCAAAGGAAATGTTGGTATTATTAGTGATATTATTTCCGAAGCTATAAAAATTCATAGACAAGATCATTGTCAAAATCACTCTAACGAATCACCCTCTCTAGGATTTTATCCACCACGTGACGATGTTGAACATGGATACTATGATGAGGATGATGATAGTGACTTTGATCTTGATGATGCAATGAGACATTTTGGTCTTATGGCAAATCTTCGGGGATATATGTCAGGAGGAAAGGAATGGGTCCTTGACAGTGGATGTACCGATCACATGACCGGAGATAAAGACATGTTTCGTGAGCTTGCTGATAATGATAGTCCTCGAAAGTATGTCACTTTCGGTGACAACTCAAAGGGTAAGGTGGTTGTCCTCGGTAAGGTGGCCATCTCACATGATAGCTCCATACAAAATGTCATGCTCGTTGAATCTCTTGGATACAACTTACTTTCAGTATCTAGACTTGCTGACTTTGGTTTCAATGTCTTATTTACTGAAATTGATTGCCAAGTATTTCGTCCAGACAATCATAAAATGGTCTTTACCGGCAGACGTAGAGGTGATCTTTACATTGTTGATTTCACTAAAAAGGCTCAACCTAAAACTTGCTTCATTGCTAAATCCTCAAAAGGTTGGTTATGGCATAGACGACTAGGTCACGTTGGCATGAGAAACCTTGACAAGCTTATTAAAGGAAATCATATCCTTGGAGTTAATGATGTCATTTTTGATAAGGATAGACTTTGCAGTGCTTGTCAAGCAGGTAAACAGGTTGGAGGAAGGCATCCCGTGAAGAACATCATGACCACAAAGAGGCCACTCGAGCTTCACATGGATCTCTTTGGTCCCAACTCTTACAAGAGTCTCGGTGGAAATTCTTTTGGTCTAGTTATAGTTGATGATTTTTCCAGATTTACATGGGTGTTCTTTCTTGATGATAAATCGCAGGTTCAAAAGATCTTCAAAAACTTCGCTAGGAAGGCCCAAAATCAATTTGAAGTGAAGATCAAGAAGGTTCACAGCAACAACGGAACAGAGTTCAAGAACGCAAATGTGGACACATTTCTTGACGAAGAAGGGATTTCACACGAGTTCTCGACTACGTACACACCTCAACAAAATGGAGTTGTTGAGAGGAAGAACCGGACGCTCATCGAAATGGCGAGAACGATGCTTGATGAGTACAAGACGCCGAAGCACTTTTGGGCAGAAGCGGTTGAGGCAGCTTGTCATGCAACAAATCGCTTGTATCTTCACAAGATACTCGGCAAGACGGAATACGAGCTACTCATCGCTAACAAACCCCAAGTTGGATACTTTCGAGTATTCGGCTCAAAGTGCTACATTCTTGATAAGCATCATCGTTCTAAATTTGCTCCTAAGTCTCATGAAGGTTTCCTACTAGGTTATGGCTCAAACTCTCACACATACCGTGTCGACAACAATTTCACCCGAAAGGTTGAAGAGACGGTAGATGTGAAGTTTGATGAATCAAACGGCTCGCAAGTAGAGCAATTGCCAATTGATGTAGGAGACAAAGATCCTTCGGAAGCAATCCAAGACTTGTCTATTGGCAAGGTCCGTCCAATGGAAGTGAAGGAGAGTACCTCGTCTGTCCAAGTGGAAGCTTCTACTTCACGACAAGGTGAACCAAGAGTTGATACGGAAGCATCCACAAGTGGGACACACCAAGATGAAGGAAACAAGGAAGTGCATCAAGATGAACGTCAACGACCTCCTTCTCCACCACGACAAGAGAACGACAACGCCAACAATGAAGAAGGCCAAGAAGAAGAACAAGATGAAGAAGATGTTCAACGAAGATCCAAGCAAAAGCTTTCACGAGTTCGAGCAAGAATTGCTAAAGACCATCCCGTCGAGCAAATCTACAATGATATACAAACCGGGAGAATCACTCGCTCTAAAACTCGTCTAGCTAACTTATGTGAAAACTATTCTTTCATCTCTAGCATTGAACCTATGAAGGTCAAAGAAGCATTGGAAGATCTGGATTGGATAAATGCTATGCATGAAGAGCTACACAACTTTGAGAGGAGCCAAGTTTGGACACTGGTTGAGAAGACCGACAACAACCATAACGTCATCGGTACCAAATGGGTGTTTTGCAACAAGCAAGATGAATATGGACAAGTTGTTCGCAACAAAGCACGACTTGTCGCCCAAGGCTACACACAAGTCGAAGGTATGGACTATGGTGAGACTTATGCTCCCGTTGCTAGACTTGAGTCTATCCGCATCTTACTTGCCTATGCTAATCACCATGATATCACCTTGTACCAAATGGACATTAAAAGTGCTTTTCTAAATGGTGAAATAGAGGAGGAAGTTTATGTTAAACAACCTCCCGGCTTTGTCAATCCTAAGAAACCCAATCATGTTTACAAACTTCACAAAGCTCTTTATGGTCTTAAACAAGCTCCTAGAGCATGGTATAAATGCTTGACCAAGTTCCTTATTGAAAAAGGCTTTGAAATTGGGAAAATTGATTCTACCCTCTTTACTAAAAGGGTTAATGGTGAACTATTTGTGTGCCAAATCTATGTTGATGATATTATATTTGGTTCAACTAACCCTCATTTTAGTGAAAAGTTTGGGAAGCTAATGTCGGAGAAGTTTGAGATGTCTATGATGAGTGAACTCAAATTCTTTCTTGGGTTGTAAATCAAGCAAACTAAGGAAGGTACTTTTGTCTCTCAAACGAAGTACACTAAGGACTTATTCAAGAAGTTCAATATGCAGGAATGCAAAGGTATGTCTACACCCATGCCTACTAGTGGACATCTTGATTTGACAAAAGATGGTGAACCAGTTGATCAAAAGGTTTATCGCTCTATGATTGGTTCATTGTTATATCTATGTGCTTCACGTCTCGATATTATGCTAAGTGTGTGCATGTGTGCACGATATCAAGCTGCTCCTAAAGAATATCATCTTAAGGCTGTGAAAGGATAGTGAGATACTTAATACATACACGAAATTTTGGCATTTGGTATCCTAAGAGGGCCTCTTTCGATCTTGTTGGCTACTCCGACTCAGACTAGGAGACAAGGTTGATAGAAAGTCCACTTCGGGTACATGTCAATTTCTTGGTAGATCTCTTGTGTCTTGGTCCTCCAAGAAACAAAACTCGGTATCCTTATCCACCGCCGAAGCGGAATACATTGCCGCTCGTTCATGTTGTGCTCAATTACTTTGGATGACCCAAACTCTTAAAGATTATGGGATAAATGTGAAACATGTTCCATTGCTTTGTGACAATGAAAGTGCTATCAAAATTGGTCATAATCATGTGCAACATTCTCGAACTAAGCATATTGAAGTTTGTCATCATTTCGTTCGAGATCATGTTGCTAAGGGTGACATTGATCTTAAGCATGTTCGCACCAAAAAGCAATTAGAGGATATATTCACTAAACCTCTTGATGAGAAAGTGTTTTTCAGGTTGAGAGGAGAATTGAACATCATTGATGCTTCAAACTTGGAGTAGAAACTCCATTGGATACATGCAAGACATGACCTTATGACTAATCCTTGATGTTTCTCTTATGATGAAAATCTTATGTCTTGGATATATTTGTATCTTGCATGTTATCTAACCCATGTAGGTACTTGGTTGAATCAAATTCCATGAGATTGTAACCTACTCACATCTTGAGCAATCTCTACATCACCAAGTCTCTATACAAAGGTGGTTGAAGACAAGGAAGCACGAAACCATTCGAACATATCCTTTGACAAATTCAATGTTGAGCTTCATGATTGTAATTTTTGGATACACAAGTGCTCTTCCTTGCAAGAACTAACCCATGTAGGTAGATGGACTCAAATTCCAAGTGGTGCTCCAAACTCTTGATGAGCTACATCAACCTTGAGCGACCCACACAAGTTCAACTACATGGACAACACCACCAACCAAGGTATGTTGTTCAATCTTAGAGAAACTTTACTCCAAGACATGAGCTAAAGCAACTCGACAAGATGTGAATACATCAAGATGCTTAAACGAAAAATGGCAACCCCATTTTGAGCTTAAACGATGAGTATGACCTATGATCAGGTGATCTCACTTGACTCCTAAGTCAATATACTCTAACATAGGTGACTTTGACGCCGACCATCTCTAGATGAAGTTCTCTTGTGTTTTCTTCTGTGTTTCTGCATTTGTCTCCTGCATATTTGTTCTCCCTTAAAAAAAACTTCATCTAGATTTCTTTCTTTTTGCTCTGCACTTTCTGCATCCAATTCCTTGCAAATCTTTGTGAGATCTTATTAGTCTAGTGAGCTGAGGTGACAAGTGTTTTCTCTGATCCAGCTCCACTCAATGAATCTTGTCCTCTACAAACATCACATTTTTATCATTGCTTTATGTTGTGACTCAAGGATCAAACTCATTCACGGCAAATTCCAGAGGGAGAGAGAGATTACATCTTTATCAAGCCCTTCTTGGAAATTGCTGTCAAAGGGGGAGAGAGAGATCACATCAAAGCTTATCACTTAAAGAGATCACATCAGAGAAGGAGAGAGAGATCCTTCAGGGGGAGAGAGAGAGATCTCCAGGGGGAGAGAATGCTAGTAGAAAGTATTTCTCAAGGATCCCAGATGCTTGGTGTTCAAGAGGAGAGATGCCACATGTCTTCTTGAGGGGAAAGACATGTTCATATGTGCTTACTTGCATTAGTTTGCATTAGCTCTGTTCATTTATATCTTTCAGCTCTGATTTTCTGTTCCCTATCTTCTCCCAATATCCCATGCTAGATTCAGGGGGAGCAAGACATCTGAGGGAAAGAAATCATTCAAATTCATTGCATATCTTTACTCTTGGGGACATGTCTAATCAAATGTGGTACTTAGTACTCACTCTCTACATGTCATCCCAGTCTTGGTATTCTTGTGGTGTCTTTTGTTTGCTCTGGCTAGTAGAAGTATTTGTGTTATCTAACCTTGTTTACGCAGGTTCATTCCATCCTAAGCCAACTCAAGACTACAAGGTAAGTATATGCATCACAATCATGTGTATGAGCAATTCTTGTTGATGTACATACTGTTTGTAAGAAGGACTCATGGGCATGAAGGTATTTCCTTTAATATATTTTTTGCTCTGATGCATATAGCCAAGATACCCCCGCAAAAAAAAATATAGCCAAGATACATGTAACACATTGCCTGCTCTATCATGGTTATGCTCTCACATGCTTCTCTATTCCATATTCACATGATTGCATACATGTAGGGGGAGCCTATGCTTGTTACATGTCTTTCCAAAGCTTTATTTGCTATTGTTTATATCCTTATCTAAAGCTTTGATGTATGTTGCCATCAATTACCAAAAAGGGGGAGATTGAAAGCACAAGTGCTCCCTAGGTGGTTTTGGTAATTAATGTCAACATATCTCTTGTTGGACTAACACTTTTATCTAGTATTTTTTAGACAAGTTCAACAATGGAGTGGCATGGACTAAAGGATTTGGGAACTCCTTCAAGATGCTAAGGACAAAGGATTGGCTCAAGCTTCAAGCTCAAGACTCTTCATTTTACATTTCAGTGATCCAAGATCACATTGAGTCTATAGGAAAAGCCAATACTATCAAGGATGGATGAGGTGTTGCTTAATGAGCCTCTTGCTTCAAGTGCTTAGTGATATGCTCCATAACCCTCAACTACTTTCCCATTCCCACACATATGTCCTAAACCTAAAGTCAAACTCGGCCCCACTGATTCGTTCTATCCGGTGCCACCGAGTTTGGATGTCTTAGCCACTGCCACAAACCCTAGGCAAATCGGTCTCACCGATAGGGATCTCGGTCTCACCGAGATGGGATTGTAATCTCTCTGTGTATGTCCATTATCAAAATCGATCTCACCAAGATTACGTTATGCCCTAACCCTAACCGAATCGGTCCTACCGAGTTGCATTTCGGTCCCACCGAAATCCCTAACGGTCACATTATTTGCTAAATCGGTCTGGTCGAGTTTCTCAATTCGGTACCACCGCGTTTGGCAAATTGTGTGTAACGGTTAGATTTTGTGTGGAGGCTATATATACCCCTCCACCTCCTCTTCATTCGTGGAGAGAGCCATCAGACTAAACCTACACTTCCAACTTACCATTTCTGAGAGAGAACCACCTACTCATGTGTTGAGGCCAAGATATTCCATTCCAACCATATGAATCTTGATCTCTAGCCTTCCCCAAGTTGCTTTCCACTCAAATCCTCTTTCCACCAGATCCAAATCCTATGAGAGAGAGTTGAGTGTTGGGGAGACTATCATTTGAAGCACAAGAGCAAGGAGTTTATCATCAACGCACCATTTGTTACTTCTTGGAGAGTGGTGTCTCCTAGATTGGCTAGGTGTCACTTGGGAGCCTCCGACAAGATTGTGGAATTGAACCAAGGAGTTTGTAAGGGCAAGGAGATCGCCTACTTCGTGAAGATCTACCGCTAGTGAGGCAAGTCCTTCGTGGGCGACGGCCATGGTGGGATAGACAAGGTTGCTTCTTCGTGGACCCTTCGTGGGTGGAGCCCTCCGTGGACTTGCGCAACCGTTACCCTTCGTGGGTTGAAGTTTCCATCAATGTGGATGTACGATAGCACCACCTATCGGAACCACGCCAAAAGCATCTGTGTCTCCAATTGTGTTTGAATCCTCCAAACCCTTCCCTTTACATTCTTGCAAGTTGCATGCTTTACTTTCCGCTGCTCATATACTCTTTGCATGCTTGCCTGCTATGTGTTGTGAATGTTAAACTTGTGCCTAAACTCCACTTAAATTTTAAAAAGGCTAAAAACTGCAACTTTGGTACTTAGTTTCTAATCACCCCCCCCCCTCTAGACACCTCTTCTCAAGGTCCTACAGGGTGCAACTGACAGAGGGGGCGCTTGCTGGTGAGGTGCCGTCCGGCGTACACCCTGGTGCATTAAGCTCCAATGCCCGTGCCGGCACCGGAGACACGAATACCGCCTCCGTCGGAGACACCAATGGCGCCGCTGGAGACACCAATGGCACCGCCTACACGTTGTGCGAGTTACTGGCCGTGAAGCTGGGAACCGGGGGAGTCCCCTGTTGGCCGCCCGCAATCCACGTCGTCAGCCCATGAATCAACGTAGGCACCATGGCATTGAGCTTCGTTCCCAGTTGTTGTTCCACTTGCTCTTGGACAAGCTCCGGAATCTGCGCCACTTGTGCCTTGAGTGCTTCAACCTCGCGCGTCTGGCTTTCCAAGCTGGTCTTTTTCTCCTTCCGCCCACCAGCAGTATAGTATGACAACCATTTTGTGGATAAGCCTTTGCCGGCCACACGACCAGCTGACGTCGGCTTACTAAGCTTATCCTTGTTTTTCATTACGTTCAACGCCCTATTTAAAGGGGTGTCGAAAGGGGAGCTCTGAGACGACCCCGCGCTACTGCTTTCAGTTTCCTGCGGAAGGAACGTGAACCATTTAGAAATATTGGGGATTAATTAGAGTGCAACCATATGGAGCTAATTACGCGGGGGTGTATTCCTTACCAGAACAAGCTCAAGCGCCCTGGTCTTCGGATCCGTGGTAAGCTCCTTTGTTATCGGGTCCTCCTTGTACCGGGCCCTGACAAAGTTCCTGGTCTGCTTGTCACCGCTGTATTTCTCAAAGCGGGGCAGTAGGCCTTGCTCGGCACGCTCCGCTTCCTCCTTGTCCCATATACGCTCCGCCACTCTGTAACCGCCGGGACAGAGTTTGTGTTCCCCTAAGTTCAACTCCCGCATTTCTTTCTCCCACTGACTTGATTCGGAGGTTGTGCTGCTCTCGCACTTGATCTTGAACTCCTTGTAGTCATCTTCGCTGATCGAAGGATATTTCGCCTTGATCTTCAAATAACTATCACCTTTATCAATCATTCTCTTCACCACGCTTCTCCAAGTAGACAGGGTCGTTCTCATCCTCGTGAGGGCGGCACTGTTCACTTTATTCACGGAAAATTTCAGCATGACCTTTGCTGAAAATAGGACATATGGAGTACCCGAATTTGCCGGAACGGAAGTTAATCGACATTCCGGCAAACTCAAGGGCCTCTCGGGGTACCTGCAAAATCATCATGACACGAAGGGCCTCTCACAGGCCTCAAGCAGCAGCGGCGTCTCCCAGGACCCCATTTTTTAGTAACAACAATACATATATAGCAATTGGAAGCAAACAGATGTACACATAAGATAAAAATGTAGTGCTGAAAGTTTAATGCTTACAAAAGACTTGCTGAAATAGTGAAAAATATGGAGTCACCAAGCTGGCTAAGAAACTCCCAAAGTCCACTAGCAAATCCAAGATATAATCATGTTACACACATCATAACAATTTAAGATAATTAGGATAAGGATAGTAGGAAATGAAAAAGAAAGAGCTCAAAAAACAATCACAACAGAAAAATAATAAAAACCTAGTCCTAGAAGAAAATAAATCCTAAAAGAAAAGAAATCCTAAAATCTGGAGCAAGTCCTAGCAGTAGTAGTCCAACTAGATGGCCACCAGTACTACTCCTATCACTAGAGTAATTTAGGTACACCCAACAGACCTTAAACTACTACTTCATCAATGATGACTCACATGGTACAAAAGAAGTTGAGTGGACCAAGTTACAAATCCAACAAGATTCTAGGATGTGAACCAAATGATTTGCCAATAAAAGGTAACAATGATATTGCAGGAATAGACCTTCCTAAAATAGGAATGATAATCTACTGTCAATAACCATTGAATAAAACAGATTTACCAACAAAATCTAAAAGGACACTTGCCTATCAGATTCAAATAGTTTATCATTTTCTAAAGCCATAAGCACAACAATCATGATCAGAACTAACACTAATTCAGACAAATAACCAATTAAGCGCCAAAAAAAGCAAATAAACACTAATCAGCAGGCACTTGAACAATCAGTGGACAAGATATTCACAACATAAAGGTTGTGCACCTCAAATATATAAATCACATGGTATACAAATAATGCATAAAAGAAAGCTAACAATGGCATAGCATGGTTAATAAGGACACCGATTTACCTACCAGGATCCTTTGAAGCAAGGACAAGGACCCAAATAATCAGTACTAATACATAGGACAGTAGTTCAATAATTCTATCAAGAAATCATAACAGAGCACTAATTCCTTAGTCATCCTCCAGGAACACTACTAAACAATTTATAAGGACCAAAAACAATATGCAGGAGCACCAATTTGTATGACCAAATGGTAGCTACATTTATGGCAATTATGAATTTCTTGACCGGTTTTGATAGCAACATGTAGGACTAGGCAAAATAATTTTCCTAGACTTGTCTTAACAACATGTGATTTGCACGCATCTATCTATAATGGCCATTACTTATATCTATATCTGAGAAACCTTAGGAACCCTATGGTTAATTGAAGATAAGCATGGTAGGAATTGAAGGTATGGCAGAAACATCAAACTGACACCAAGAAACAGCAGTCGCGTGACGGCGGCGGCGGCAACGCACGAGCACACGTGGGGCCCGGCCCGGCGTCCGCGCACGGCCGCAAGAAGCAGCAGCAGCGGCACGACGGGGCGGCGGCGGCGAGCTCCTGCTCCTAACCCTAGGTCGCCGCCCCGTGGGGGCATGGGGATGAGCGGTGGAGAGAGGGAGGGAGGGACAGAGACTAATCGTCGTCGATGAGCAGCAGCCGCGCGGGAAGGCTCGCGCCGCCGTCAAGGAGCGCGTCTAACGAGGCTAGCCGCTGTCGAGGGGCAGCTCCGATGAGAGAGATTTGGTGGTGGCGGGGAGGTCGCGGGCTTGAGGGGGAGGAAGGGGAGAGGGAGGCGGCGGGGGCGCGTGGGCGGCTGCCGGCGCAGTGGGTCGGGGCAGCTGCGGCGGCGGCGCGATGGAGGGAGGGACGAGGGAAGGAGCGGCGCGGTGGATCGAGGGAGAGGGATCTGGCGAGGGAGAGCGAAGGGGGGATCGGGCGAAGGGGTATCCAGCTAGACATTATAGCAATGGCGCACCACCCTCTGGTGCGCCATTAGTAGTTTTTTTTCTGATAGCAATGGCGCACCCTCCTCTGGTGCGCCATTAGTAACTTTTTTTCTGATAGCAATGGCGCACCAACCTAGGGTGCGCCATTAGTAACTTTTTTTCATTATTTCTTGTTGCATCTAATAATTTGTTTTTTATCAAATTTGTTATTTTCATGAGGACTAGAACAGAAGATATCATCATTTTTTTTGAAAATATCATCATTTTTTTAATTGAAAAAATCATCAAATTTGTTATTTGAAAATATCATCAAATTTCTTATTTGAAAATATCATCAAATTTGTTATTTAAAAATATCATCAAAAAGTGGGGGAGGGTGCAGGGTGTCGGCGGTGGCGGTGGGGCGGGGGAGGGTGCGGGGGGTCGTCGGCGGCGGTGGAGCGGGGGAGGGTGCGGGGGGTGCTCGGCGACGAGGGGGATCTGGCGAGGGGGATAGCTATCGAGAGGGAGGGGGATCGAGATCGAGTGTCCTCATGAATATT
Source organism: Triticum dicoccoides (assembly GCF_002162155.2). Taxonomy (NCBI): domain Eukaryota; kingdom Viridiplantae; phylum Streptophyta; class Magnoliopsida; order Poales; family Poaceae; genus Triticum; species Triticum dicoccoides. The sequence goes on along the minus strand of NC_041391.1, from coordinate 661,476,380 downwards.
CAATATTTTTTCATATTGAATATGAAAAAATATCATCAAATTTGAAAAAATATTCATGAATTCAAAAAGTGCCCATGAAATTTAAAAATATTCATGATATCAAAAAGTGCCCGAGAAATGAAGACTACGATTTAAATACAATCGATCTTAGCTAGCTATCTGTTCACAATCTTCTTGCCCTTCTTTTTTGCAAATGGAGTTCTTCTGTGGAACGGACGTCCTTTAGGTAGGGTGGTCCTACTTCTTGTGGTGTGTGCTGCTACTTTATCGTCGTCGTCATGTTCGATCTTCGGGTCGCTGTACTTGTCGAAGTCTTGCTCATTGGCTACTCCATCCATTCCGATGATCTTCCTTTTGCCTCTCCTCGACAACATGACTGGGCTTTGGCGGGTCGGTAATGAAGAAACATTGGTCCACTTGGGAAGCCAGTACCCATGGCTCATTTTTCGCGGTGACGTTTGCGCCCGCGGTCTTGGATTTGGCTTCGGGTATAACCATGGTGGTGAAATACTGGTCTTCTTTTAGGACGCTCTTGGCCCATCTGACACGGAACATCGGGACCTTCTCTCCAGCGTAGCTCAGCTCCCAGATCTCCTTGATCCTTCCATAGTATCTGTCCTTGTCGTTACCGGTGTAGGATTCCATCGTTACTCCGGAGTTCTGATAACCATCGCTCTTCATGTCCTTGTTCTCGGTGTAGAATGTGTAGCCGTTGATATCGTACGCCTCATAGGTCATCAGGTTGTGCTCGGCGCCCTGTGACAAGGCGAATATGAGTTGTTCTTCCGCAGAAGAATCCTCATGTAAAGGGTACGACAGAAGCTTCTGCTTGAACCAACGCGTGAAACATGAGTTGTGCTCTTTGATTATATATCCGTCCGTCCTCTGTTGGCCTTGGTCATTGTACGTCTTCTCAATAAAGGTTTTGTGCTCTACCACCCAAGGATCGACCACGTCTATGTGTTGTAGCGCGACTAGGTTTGCTCTTTCAAAGTCGGCGAGTCAACCCTCGAAGTCGACATGCATTTCGCGGCGACCCTCATGGTGACCCCATCCAGCGAGCCTGCCGAGGTGCCTGTTGACGGGCAGACCAACGGGTTCTCGATGCCTAGATAATTCATGCAGTAGGAGGTGCACTCTTCGGTCAGAAAGCCCCTGGCTATACTTCCCTCTAGACGTGACATCTTGCGAACGTATCCTTTGATGACACCATTCATCCTTTCAAACGGCATCATGCTGTGTAGGAACTTCGGCCGAAGTTGGATGATATCCTCCACGATATGGACCAGCAGATGCACCATAGCGTCGAAGAATGCGGGCGGGAAGTACATCTCAAGCTCACATAGTATCACCACGATCTCTTCCTGTAGCCTTCTGAGTTGCCTCACGCCAATCGACTTCCGAGAGATGACATCGAAAAAGTTGCATAGGCCAAATAGCATTTCACGGACGTGCGCGTCCATGATCCCACGGATTGCAACTGGAAGTATCTGCGTCATCAACACGTGAGAGTCGTGAGACTTCATCTCTCTGAACTTCTGCTTTGCTGGGTCTAGGTATCTGCTTATCTTCCCCGCGTAACCGTAAGGAAGTTTTACTCCTACGAGGCAGGTGAAAAACTGCTCGATCTCCTCCTGACTTAGAGGGAAGCACGCGGGAGGGTAGTCATTTCCGGTCTTCTTGGCCTTTTTGCCTTTGCGACGACTTTCTGTGTCCTACTTCCTACCTGATGCCCATTGATTTCAAGTCTGCCCTTGCTTTCGGCCCATCTTTGGTCCTCTCTGGCATGTTGAGCAGGGTACCAAGCAGACGCTCGCACACGTTCTTCGTGATATGCATGGCATCAATGCTGTGAGGCACACGGTGGATCTTCCAGTACGGCAAGTCCCAGAAAATAGACCTCGTTTTCCATACCTTCAGCAGCGGCTCTGGCGCCTTTCGCTTCTTTCCCGGCTCTGGCGCCTTTTGCTTCTTTCCCGGTAGTGGGCAATCTTTCCAGCTTTTCAACAGCTCGTCTATTTCCTCGCCGCTCCTCGTACGCGGGCGTTTTCGGGGTTCGGTTTCACCATCGAATAGATCCTTGCGTTTCCTCTATGGGTCATCATCGCGAGGCCACCTTCAATGGCCCATGAACACGGTTTTCGAAGACCCGGGATCTCTATCTAGTTGGCGATACGTTGTGTCATCCATGCACCTTACGCATCCAGAAAATCCGTGGACTAGCTCCTCCTTCGGCAGCCCCAGATACAGATTGATGTCGTTCCCTGGTTGTTTCGGCCCTTCAATTAGCATACTCATGTGAATGTACTTCCTCTTCATGCACAACCAGGGGGAAGGTTGTACATCCACACAAACACAGGCCAGGTGCTATGTGTGCTTCTCTGGCTGCCAAACGGATTGACTCCATCGGTGCTCGCGCCCAGCACGATGTTCCTTGGATCCTTCCCAAATTCTGGGTATTCGAAGTTCAACGCTTGCCACTGGCTCGCATCCTTAGGGTGACTCAGCATGTTATCTTTTTTATTTATCTCCGGATCATTTCCATCATCTTCCCGCTTCTTCTCCTCCCTATCCGCGTGCCAATGCAGGAGCTTTGCTACCTTAGGGTCCGCGAAATACCGCTGCAGACGAGGAGTGATCGGAAAGTACCACACCGATTTTCGAGGAGCTTTCTTCCTCTTCTTGAATCGAGTGACGCCGCACACCGGACATATGGTAGACTCCGCGTGCTCATCCCGATAAATGATGCAATTGTTCATGCACACATGGTATTTCACGTGTGGTAAATCCAGAGGACACACGATTTTCTTCGCCTCCTCGAAACTGGTTGGGCACTTGTTCCCCTTGGGAAGATGTTTGTGCCAGAATGACATGTTCTCTCGAAGCATGCGTCGGTCATTTTGTGTTTTACCTTCATCTCCAGAGCCATGAGCATTACTTTAAGGCGGGTATCCTCGGGCTTGCATCCTTCATACAATGGAGTAACCGTGTCTATCTCCAGTTGATCCAGCTTGGCTTTCTCTCGGGCGGCAGCTCTTGTGTTATCCGTCTGCTTGAGAAGCAGCTCTTGAATATGAGGGTCATGCACCCAGACTCCATCATCGTCTGCTCCGGCATCTTCATCTTCATGATCATGCCCTTCGTCTTGATCTTCCTCATCATCATGTACGACATCTTCTACATGATGACTGTGTATAGCATCACCATCGTGATCATGTCCTGGAGATTCTTCGTCTTCTCGCCCGCCCTCGCCGCGGTGGTTGTCTTGTTGCCCTTCCTCATTTCTTGCCCGGCCCCCATGGACGACTTCATAGTCATCTTCATCACCTTGCCACCAATAGCCATCCATGAAACCACGCAAGAGCAGGTGGTCCCGCACCTCCTTGGAATTCGGGTCCGCAATAAGGCTCTTCAGCTTGCATCTTCGACACGGACATCCTATCTCCGTCTCGTTCTTTTGAAGCATCCCGGCCTTCGCGGAGCTCAAAAACCTATTCACGATACCTTCGGTCATCATGCGGACCATGGTCGCCTGCGGGGTAGAGCAAAACGATATTTTGGAACCAAGAAAAAATTTGGCATGACCTTCCCTAAAAATAGGACCAAAAAGAATGCATAGTGCCAAAATTCTCGCCGAAACAGAAATGAATCAACATTCCAGCAAAATATTGGCAACTATCGCATTTCAAATACCGGTACCTGCAAACACAAACATATATGCAACACCACAAACATACATAGATCTAGCTAGGCCACAAAAAGTGCATGTGCACATTGTTGGAGCGAGCTAGGGAGAAAAAAAGTAGATCTACAACATGAAGATAGCTTTCCCCTTACTTACCTATCAAAAAAAGGTAATTTCACCACTTAATTTTGATGAACCTATGGTGCAAATGAGGTGAGGAGGAGGAGGCAGCCGAAAGCTTGGAGAAGGAGGTGGAGGGAATGAAGTGGGGAAAGTGAGTGGGTAGGTGTGGCTGTCCAAAATATCTTGTTGGGGTCCCAGGTTACTAATGGCGCACCACCTGCAGGTGCGCCATTAGTAATACTAATGGCGCACCACCTGCAAATGCGCCATTAGTAACCCTGGTTACTAATGGCGCACCTGCAGGTGGTGC
>NC_041391.1:661380582-661471935 GCF_002162155.2 Triticum dicoccoides | reverse complement strand
GCACCGAGTCACAGTGCGCCATTACTAGTTTAAACTAGTAATGGCGCACTGTGACACGGTGCGCCATTAGTAGTTTTGCAAAAAAGAGAATACAGTACTGGCGCACTCTCTGCCTGTTGCGCCATTACTAGTTAGAACTAGTAAGGCGCACTTCGCACGGATGCGCCATTAGTATGTATGGAAAAATGAAAAAAAATTACTAGTGGCGCACCATTTGTCTGGTGTGCCATTAGTGTCTTCCACACTAATGGCACATCACCAAATGGTGCGCCATTAGTACATAGTAGTGGCGCACCACCTGACAGGTGCGCCATTAGTGCCCATCCCATCTATATCGCTTTTCCTAGTAGTGAATCTAACTACTAGTTGTCTTCCATGCATGTCAAATATAATTGCACACACTGATATATCCACAAGAACCTCATGGAGCAATGTAAAGGCCAATAAACTTGATGTCAATGATACCCTATATGATGGAACATGTAAAGGCAGTTCTTCAGAAGACTTGCAGAAAGATGATGAATCCTCTTCACCCCACAAGGTCCTTGCTCTAACTTGGCCTGTGATATGGGTACAACATGCATATAATGTCCTGGAGTGTATCTACTCTGTTCCAATTCCATGTGCTAAGCATGTTGATCATGCATGTAAATATGTCATGCCTTCCTATTTTTCAGTACCTATTCCATTCATGATAACATGTTTTCAAATTCAAGTACTGTCATTCTACTCTATCACAATGCCATCTGATTAATTTGGACATCATGCTTCTGAATATCTTATGCATTGTTATTCATCAGTATGTACTTCATCTGTCTACCATACCATGTTTTTTACATTGAAGTGTTGTTCTAGTGCTCTATTGCAATGACATCTTAGTTTCCCAATCATACACGTGTATGTTGCCTTAGTTTTTTCTGTACGTATTCTGCTAGCATATAGTTTTACATTCAACTAGTGTTTTTTTACTGTGTTGTCCTGTCGTATCCCTAGCTCTTACACCATACTCCCTCCGTCTGGATTACATTTTGCCGAAATGGATAAAAAAGGATGTATCTAGAACTGAAATACGCCTAGACCCATCCATTTTTTCTGAATGGAGGGAATACATGTCAATATGTCATGTCTTTCTATTCTTCGGTACCTATTCCATCTCTCTGTTGTAGCATGTTTTATAACTAAAGCACCATTCTTCTATACAAGGCATGCAAGGGGAAGACGACTATGTTAGAGTCTGAAGGGTTACAAACAAGGCCTTTGCAAAAGATCCAAACGCAAGGAGATAATAAACCAACTCTAGTTTTTATAGATATTGCTCCAGCACAGAGAAACCCAACTCCTACTGATAATAAGCAGATTCCAGTGGCCAAAGAACTAGTCCGCTCCAGTCCAGCAAAAATATGTCAACTCCATTCTAAGAAGCGTGTGCGTATTCTTGCATCATGAAATTTTATAGCATGCTGATCATATTTTCTACATGTTTCTTACCCATCTCTCTTTTAGAAAATAAGCTTAATAGATAGAAGAATTTTTGCACTAGTATCGTCTGTGAGGAAAGATTCTTGCAGGAATTCTCTATGCTCCAATGCAGATGTAAGTACATGTTGTATATCACTATATTTTTACATTAGCATGTATTTTGTTAATCGGCGTGAATCCAACCTTTATCTGATCTAAATTTAGTTGTAGCAAAATGTATGATTAAAGGCCACAATGTTGATTTTTGTAAGGAAAACTGCCTGGTAGTTTTGCATCCTGAGATGCATGAGTGTACTATCTCATATCAGTGGGTTTGAATAATTTGGTTCTACAATGGGTTTTCAGTGTTTTTATTACTGTGTTGTCTTGTCGTATCCCTAGCTCTTACACCATACTCCCTCCGTCCGGATTACATGTCGCATAAATGGATAAAACTGGATGTATCTAGAACTCGAAATACGCCTAGACCCATCAATTTATTTCCGGATGGAGGGAATACATGTCAATATCTCATGCCTTTCTATTCTTCAGTACCTATTCCATCTCTGTTGTACCATGTTTTATGATTGAAGCACCATTCTTCTATATAAGGCATGTAAAGAGAAGACGGCTATGTTAGAATCTGAAGGGTTACAAACCAGGTCTTTGCAAAAGATCCAAACGCCAGGAGATAATAAACCAACTCCATTTTTCATAGATACTTCTCCAGCACAGAGAAACCCAACTCCCACTGATAATAAGCAGATTCCAGTGGCCAAAGAACTAGTCCGCTCCAGTCCAGCAAAAGAATGTCAACTCCATTCTAAGAAGCGTGTGTGTATCCTTGCATCATGAAATTTTATAGCATTCTGATCATATTTTCTACATGTTTCTTACCCATCTCTGTTTTAGAAAATAAGGTTAAATGATAGAAGGCTTCCTTCATTGGGATTGTATTCGAGGAAAATATCTTGCGGGAATTCTCTGTGCTCCAATGCTGATGTAAGTACCGGTTGTATATCACTATATTTTTACATCAGCGTGTATTTTGTTAATCGGCGTGAATCCAACCTTTATCTGATCTAAAATTAGTTGTAGCAAATGTTAAAGGCGCCAATGTTGATTTTGTAAAGAAAACTGCATAGTAGTTTTGCATACTGAGCTGCATGAGTGTACTATCTCATATCATGCACATTACTGAATTGTAGTGCTGCTCTGGTTGCCCATTCATTCATTGTGTCAATGTTGCTTTCGTATTACCTTACCTGGCTGACGATAGCTGTGCCATATTGTGTTAATTTGGTGTAGGCTAGTTGCCCAAACATTCGTTGTGTCAATGTTGCTTTCCTATTATCTGACTTGGTCAATGATAGCAATGCTAGTGTGTTAATTTGGTGTAGGCTGCTGAAGATAAGAAGACAAACTCTGAAAACAGCAAGGCAACCCCATTGTTTCTTTCCAATAAATCTAGGCCAGGTAATATGTCAATAACTCATGATTAATCTGTTTGGTTCCCCTCCTAATTTATGTTATGATATAGTGGTCTAGACACTCTCCACTATCAATAATACAAGCCTGCCAAAATCGCCATCTGAATCTGTTTAGTATCCTCTATCACGAATGCAACGGAAAAAATGTATGTTTGTGAACCAATTAATGGCTGAAGCAATGATGGAAATGGTGGAGAAATCAGAGGTGCAGAGTCATGCGACACAACAACTGATCAATGTGTTTAGAGATAGTGTAGCAAAGCAGCAAGAACTTGCCCACATGCTTATGGGCGTCATCCATGCTGAGGTTGCAGATTGTGACGTTGTACGTTAGGTTCTGTTCATTTATTTGCACTGGCATCAATCTTTGATTTCCTAGTGGATGTAATTGCCTGTAATATATGCTGGATGTGCAACGTATTTCCCTGTATACAATACCTTTGCTTGATCGGTTTTGGTCATGTGCATAATTACTCATCGTAATGGGCTCAAATTATCTAATTTGGCCTAAATACATGTACGAACTTTAGTGGGCCCATTAAGTTAAAGGCCGTTACTAGGCTGAAAGTTAATGGTCGGCCCTCTTACCTCCTAGGTCGTTAACAGGCCGACATCGAAGCGGGCAACAGGTCGGCCCAATTGATTTCACGAGCCGTTAACATGCCATTACTAAGTTCGGGCTACATATGGCCCAACTATATTGTAGGCCTTTAGCAGGCCAACAGAGACAGCGGGCTTGTACTGGACCATGAAGAGCATGGGCCGCTAAGAGGTTGAAAGTCAGGTCGTATTGTAAATGGCCCAACTGTGTTGTGGGCCTTTAGCAGGCCGAAAGAGAAACAGGGTTGGTATTGGACCATGAAGGGCATGGGTCGTTAAAAGGCCAAAACTCAGGTCCGACTACAAATGGCCCAACTCATTTATGGTCCGTTAACAGGCTGAAAGGCACATAGCGCCGGGAATTGGCCCAATAGTTAAATGGGTCGCTAAAAGGACAAAATTCAGGTCCGACTACAAATGGCCCAACTAATTTATGGGTTGTTGTCGGTGTCAAAACTGGCGGATCTCGGGTAGGGGGTCCCGAACTGTGCGTCTAGGCGGATGGTAACAGGAGACAAGGGACACGATGTTTTACCCAGGTTCGGGCCCTCTTGATGGAGGTAAAACCCTACGTCCTGCTTGATTGATATTGATATTGTGGATGTTTACAAGAGTGGATCTACCACGAGATCAAGGAGGCTAAACCCTAGAAGCTAGCCTATGGTATGATTGTAATGGTTGTTGTTCTGTCCTACGGACTAGAGCCATCCGGTTTATATAGACACCGGAGAGGGCTAGGGTTACATAGAGTCGGTTACAATGGTAGGAGATCTACGTATCCGTATCGCCAAGCTTGCCTTCCACGCCAAGGAAAGTCCCATCCGGACACGGGACGAAGTCTTCAATCTTGTATCTTCATAGTCTTGGAGTCCGGTCGATGATGATAGTCCGGCCGATGAAAGTTCGGCTGATGATGGTAGTCCGGCTATCCGGACACCCCCTAATCCAGGACTCCCTCAGTAGCCCCTGAACCAGGCTTCAATGACGATAAGTCCGGCGCGTATATTGCTTGGCATTGCAAGGCGGATTCCTCCTCCGAATGATAGAAGATTGTGAACACCAGGATAGTGTCCGGCTCTGCAAAATAAATTCCACATTCTACCGTAGAGAGAATAATATATACACAAGTTCAATCTGCTGACGTTTTTTGCGGCATGACGTCATGCCACTACCAAGCCATTACTTGAATCGTTTTTTACTCTACCACCTCAGCGCATTTAGCGAAGCGGTTTCCTTGGCACGTCTTGTCAAAGCAGAGATCGTGTTCCCCTTAATCCGGGATTCTCACCAATACGGACGTGGGTAACCCAACCGCGCCATTGATGGTGACGCTTGGGGGATAAGCGAGTTTTACCAGGCCGGTGGAGGACGCGTAGACTTCGCCCGCCCATATAAGGGATAAGGATTCACCTTTTCACCTACGCCTTCTTCCTCCTGTGCTTATCCATCTCCGCGCACTCGAGCTCCAGCGCCCAAGCCCGCACATCTCATCTCAACCTTCCCCAGTCATGTCTGGAGCGGGAGGCAAGTGGATGACCTCCTCCGTTACGGAGGAGCACATCGAAAGACTGCGTAGCGCCGGCTACCTGTCCGGCGACATCGCGCATCGGCTGCCCGACGAGGGGCAGCTCATCCCCACCCCCAGGCCCCATGAGAGGGTCATTTTTCTTCCCCACTTCCTCCGCGGACTGGGTTTTCCACTTCACCCCTTTGTCCGGGGGCTCATGTTCTACTATGGCCTGGATTTCCATGATCTGGCGCCGAACTTCATCCTCAACATCTAGGCGTTTATCGTCGTGTGCGAGGCCTTCCTCTGCATCCAGCCCCACTTCGGCTTGTGGCTCAAGACCTTCAATGTCAAGCCGAAGGTAGTGAAGGGCACTCAAGCGGAGTGCGGAGGCGCCATGTTGGGCAAGATGCCCAATGTCCTTTGGCTCGAAGGGGCCTTCATGGAATCCGTCAAGGGGTGGCAATCGGGGTGGTTCTATATCACCGAGCCGCGCGACCCTAAGTGGGCGGCGGCCCCCGAGTTCAGGTCTGGTATCCCCACGCAGCTCACATCCTGGAAAGAGAAGGGCTTGATGTGGGGTAGTTCGGAGGAGCTGACGGGACTCCAAGCCTGTATCCAGAAGCTGGTGAAGAAGCTCAGGCTGGTTAACATGGTCCAAGTCATGCTCGTCCGCCGGATTCTCCCATGCCAAGAGCAGGCATTCGATCTGTTGGAGTTTAATCCGGAACAGCACCAGGCGCTGAGCGGGCTCTTCGACACGATGTACGAAGGCGCCTGGAGGGTGTTGTTTAAGGGCGCCGAAGCCCCCGCATCCGCGACTGAAGATCGCAGATTTCGCTCGCAGCGCCAAGCCGACGAGGTAAGTGATTCTACCCCTTTACGGGACACTTGCTTTTCATAGTTTGACTCTATGCGGGTTTTAATTTCCCCTTTTCCTTTGACAGGACTGGATGAGGAAGGCAGAGTAGATTATCTGCCCGGCTCCCATGCCAGAAAACCCAGTAGACGCCCGTCTAGCGAGGCTGCTGGTTCCGGCACCGCACGTGGTGCCGGAGAAGAAGGCCAAGAAGGAGGCCACGGGTGCTTGAAAGAGTTCCCGCTTTCAGGTGTCCGACGACTCCGGGGCGGACTCCTCCCCCGAAAACGAGGAGGAGAAGGAGGACTCTCTCCCAGAGGAGGGAGAGAGGAAGAGGAAGGCTTCCCCAACAGGGGAGGCCGAAGGGTCCAAGAGGGGAAGGACTATTCCCCCGGACAGCTCCGCCAACATCAACGTTGGCGATGAAGAATGGCCTTCAAGGGCCAGGCCTCCGGCGAGATCATAAGTATCCGGATTCCTGAATGATTTATAATTTCTTTTTTTGCGTCACATAGTGTCATTCTGATGCCGCATGCTGCCTGTAGTCTGGCCAATGATGATCTCCCCGCTTCATCGAGCGGGTCGTTGGCTCCGTCGGATGTAGATCCATCCCGACTGCCTCCACCCCTCGCGACACCGAGGACACCGAGGTGGGATCCCAAGAAGGGACCCATCAGGGGGAGGCTCCGGAGGCGCCACAAGGCAGCCTCCCGGACTTTGCGCCGAACTCCACATCAGAACCCGCAGTGGTTCCGGAGTCCGGCCGGCGGCCCCTTCGCACGAAGGGCAAGACCGTGACACCGGCGGCTTCCGTCCAACCGGAGGTGCCGGACAATTTGTTGGAGGCGCTCCAGAGCGCTTCCATCGAGGAAGAACACCGCACTATTATGAGTGCGGTGATTCAGAAGGTACAGCTCGCCAAGAGCGGGCTGACCGAAGCCTGCAGTAGCCTTCTATCAGGCTTTGAGGTAAGAAGATAAAAATATGCAATGTAATACCGCATAGACAGTAGCCCCTGATGCTCGGTTCGGTGTTCGGAAAGAAAAGCCGGACTGAGGATCTGAAAAAAAAAGATATACGCAGGGTTGCTAAAAAATTATGTCAATATGGGTTGCAGGCTGCGCTGCTGACCTCTGCCGCACTGACTGCGGAGGTTGGTGCTTTGAAGCAGGAGCTCGAGCGGTCCGAGCAAGAGCTCGTCCGCGCCAAGAAGCAGCTCCAGGACAAAGAAGGTGAGTAACACCACTTTGAGCTTGTACCTTACAGAAAAGGATTTAGGTTGCAACAAAAAATAACAAGGATAACATGGGTACTGCAGGGGCCACGAACGAGGTGGCGACCCTGAAGGAGGCCGTGTCTGCGGCCGAACGCAATGCGGCCGCAGAACGGGCAGAGCGAGAAAAGCAGGAGGCGCGGGTGGCGGTGGTTCAGCAAGAGCTCCAGGCTCTCATGGAAAAGCATGAGAGTTTGGAGCGTGACTCAAAGACTCGAGAGTCCGAGCTTGCCTCGGCTCTCGAAAGTGCCAAGACTGCCAAGGCCGATGCCCATAAGTCCCTTCAGGAGATTGAGTTGGTGAGGAAGATAGCGGCGGGTAAGGCATTTTTCATGCAAAGCAAGCATGTGAATGTAAATTACGTGTTACTTACCCGAATTCGGAGCTCTCCAGGGGCGTTTGCAGATCTGCCTCGCAGCGTGTCTGATGCCGCCGCATTCTACCGAGCCGAGGAGGGGAGCTCAACAGAGAAGGTCTTCTGGTCTCAGTATGCTGAGGCCGGCCATCTGGTGCCCCCTAGCGACCAGCTGAAGCAGCTGGTCGAGCTCCACAAGGTGCCCGAGCAGGCCATGAAGGGCCTCATAGTCCGGCTGTGGCCTGGAGAGGCCATGCCTGGGAGCTACTTCGGTCTCGTGCGATGGTTGGTGGATGCGTGCCCCTGGGTGGAGGTTATCAAGCACTCCGCCTATATTGAAGGTGCTCGTCGGGCCCTTGCCCGCGCAAAGGTGCATTGGGGCAAGCTGGATGCGGAGAAGCTAATCACTGATGCGCCACCAGCGGGCAAGGAATATCGTACGCTCGAGATGTACTATAAGACTGTCCTGAAGGGTGCCCGCAAAATTGCGGATGAGTGCCCCAGGGATGTAATTATTGAGTAAATTCGCAATGTGTTATCCTGTGCGCTGAAAACTTTGTTCATATGCGCTAAGCAACGCTTGTTAATTTAAAATATTACCTTCTGTGCGGCCGTTTATTAAATCTGAGAGATGGCAAGTCGTCGGCTTCAGCCCCCATGCCACGAGTGCTGGGGTGTTCGGGATAAACTTGAGCGCTAGTGTTCCCATTTTTGGGTCCATCTAGGGAGGCGCTCAACACAACGAACAAGGCAACCGGACTTATAGTGCTTGAACACTCTCACTTAGCCATAGAATTCTATAATTTTAAATTTCGGCGAAGCCCCTAGTATTCGGAAGACCGAATTCGGGGCGCTATCCACGCCTTCGTCGGACATCCGGAACTTTGCTCCAAGCGGCGTAGGTCTTTAAGGACCCGAAAGGACCTCTCGAACAGCGACCAGTCTCTCGCTTATCATGACGGTCAGTTTTAGCTTTCTCCACTGAGGCGTTAACCCGGCTCAACCGGGGCGCAATCGCAGTGGTTCTCCCAGTGCTACCTTAGCCGATAGAACGGAACGTAAGGTGCCAAACATGGGAGTCGGGAAAACCCAACTATTGACCCAAGACATGATTCGGAGCCGATTCATATAATGCTATAAGTTCGGGGTGCCGCACTTGTGAAAGTGTTCGGACTTTATCACACCATAATGCGGGGAACATAAGCCCCTAGTGTATTTGGCCGTACCAAAATGTACGAATGCAACATGTCATAAATGAATATATATATATATATAAGGTAATGCAATTATGGGCAAAAAGTGCTGCATTTTATTCGAGAAGAGCTGCTATGAGTGTGGAATGATACAAATAGTGCGGAAAGCAAGGGATTGGACGAATTAAAGGCGTCTCCCTCCAGGGGTAGGCCGCGGAATGGTGTATTTAACAAATTTAATGCTCGTAATGGAGACCACCTGAGTGTTCGTCGCGGCCTTTGTCCCTCCCTAGCTGTTGCATCATGAGTTCGGCAGGTTCGCCGCCGGACAGAGTTCTGTATAAAAAAGAGAGAAATAAAAGATAAAAAGAGTGACACACTTGGGAGCCCCTGGTGTGGTCGAACCACACTCTGGGTCTGTTGTGGTTGTGCCTCTCCCCCTATGCCCATGGTATCTCCAGGGCGTAATTATGTACGCGGAGAGTTTGTTTTACAATTGTGCGAGGGCTGGGGTTGAGGCCGCATTGCTACGCGTGCTCGGAACGTGCCAGGTGGTCTTGGTTGATGTTGCTCCGGGCGCGTTTGGCCGTGTCCGGTCGTTTAACGGCCGGACTCGATAATTGCCTTAAAAGGCTGCTCTGTACTTCTGCCGCGAGAGCCGCTGTATGTTCCTCCGTTTGAAGGGAGCGTTCCGTGTTTCCATTGACCGTGATGACTCCACGAGGGCCTGGCATCTTGAGCTTAATGTATGCATAATGTGGCACCGCATTGAATTTTGCGAACGCGGTTCGTCCGAGCAGAGCGTGATAGCCACTGCGGAACGGGACTATGTCGAAGATTAACTCGTCGCTTCAGAAATTATTCGGGGATCCGAAGACCACTTCCAGTGTGACTGAGCCTGTACAACTGGCCTCGACACCTGGTATGACGCCTTTCAAGGTTGTCTTTGTAGGTTTAATCCTTGAAGGGTCTATGCCCATCTTGCGCACTGTATCCTGATAAAGCAGGTTCAGGCTACTGCCGCCGTCCATTAGGACTCTTGTGAGGTGAAATCCATCGACGATTGGGTCTAAAACCAATGCGGCAAATCCGCCATGGCGGATACTGGTCGGATGGTCTCTTCGATCGAAAGTGATCGGGCAAGAGGACCATGGGTTGAATTTTGGGGCGACTGGCTCCATCGCGTATACGTCCCTTAGTGCACGCTTCCGCTCCCTCTTGGGTATATGCGTTGCGTATATCATGTTTACCGTCCGAACTTGAGGGGGGAATCCCTTTTGTCCTCTGTTGTTCGGCGGCCGGGTCTCTTCCTCGTCATCGCTGTGTAGCCCCTTGTCATTGTATTCGGCGATTAATATGCCTGCCTTCTTGAATACCCAACAATCTCTGTTGGTGTGGTTAGCTGGCTTTTTGGGGGTTCCATGTATTTGACAGGAGCGGTCGAGTATTCGGTCCAAATTGGACGGGCCCGGAGTGGTTCTTTTGAATGGCTTCTTCCGTTAACCGGGCTTGGAGCCTCGGAATCCGGCGTTGACTGCCGTATCCTCATTGCTGTCGCCGTTAATGCGGCGTTTGTTTTTGTTTCGACGCAACCTGCCATTGCGGTCCTTGGTATCCGGACTGCTAGCGTTTTTGCTGAGGTTGTTGATGCGAGCTAGCCAGCTATCCTCTCCCGCACAGAAGCGGGTCATGAGTGATGTGAGGGCTGCCATGGATTTCGGCTTTTCCTGTCCTAGGTGCCGGGCTAGCCACTCGTGGCGGATGTTATGTTTGAAGGCCGCGAGGGCCTCAGCATCCGGACAGTCGACGATTTGATTTTTCTTTGTTAAGAACCGTGTCCAGAATTGCTTGGCCGATTCGTCTGGCTGCTGGATTATGTCGCTGAGGTCATCTGCGTCCGGTGGTCGCACATACGTGCCCTGGAAGTTGTCAAGGAATGCGGCTTCCAGGTCTTCCCAGCATCCAATTGACTCTGCGGGCAGGCTGTTAAGCCAATGCCGAGCTGGTCCTTTAAGCTTGAGCGGGAGATATTTGATGGCGTGAAGATCGTCGCCGCGGGCCATATGTATATGGAGGAGATAATCCTCAATCCAAACCGCGGGGTCTGTTGTGCCATCGTAGGATTCGATATTAACGGGTTTAAACCCTTCAGGGATTTGATGATCCATTACTTCATCAGTGAAGCATAGTGGGTGTGCGGCGCCTCTATATTGAGCAATATCGCGACGTAGCTTGAGAGAGCGTTGTCTGCTGTGTTCGGCCCGGCTGGAGTAGTTGTATCCGGCGCGACGGTATTCGTCGTGGGTCTTGGGGCGCCCACATGATCCATAGATAGATCTGGATTGTCTTGCCTTGTCCTCCAATATATCCCGCAAGTCCGGCGCGTTCCCCCGTGGCTTCATGCTTTTTGAGCGATGCCGGGGTACGGTTTTGGTGGAGGGCTTGCACGCCTCTCTGTCGTGGCCACGAGGTGGTCGGTCTGCCGTATTGTGCGCTGGTGATGCAGGTTTGTATGCTTCCTCCTCTAGTCGGGGGAGCAACTTGCGTTTTGGGTAACTTTTGGAGGGGCGTTCGAGTTCATACTCTTCGGCCCCGAGGACCTCGGTCCATCTGTCGGCCAGTAGGTCTTGATCAGCTTGAAGCTGTTGCTGCTTTTTCTTTAGGCTGTTTGCCGTGGCCATTAGCCTGCGTCTGAAACGCTCTTGTTCGACGGGATCCTCAGGCACGATGAATTCGTCGTCGTTTAGGCTTGCCTCGTCACCGGAGGGAGGTAAGTAATTATCATCCTCGACCTCTTCGTCTGCCGCCCTCTCATGAGGGCTTGCTTCTGCCTCCTCCTGCGCTGGATCGTGCTGGAGGGGGTTGTCTTCGGCACTTTCTGGGGTGTTATTATCTCCTGTGCCGGAATGTCTATTCTTGCTGTGGCGGGATTTAGAGCGGCGCCGCTGATGCCGGCGCTTGGGCTGTTTCTTTAAGGAATCGGCCTCCGTTGCTTCTTCGCCGTCCCCATCTTTTGGGGTGTCCACCATGTATATGTCGTATGACGAGGTGGTCTTCCAGTGTCCTGTAGGCACTGGTTCTTGATAGTCTCCGGCATCGTCGTCCATACCGTCGATGTCTTTGGAGTCGTAGTCGAGTATGTCGGTTAGATCGTCGACGGTGGCTACGAAGTGGGTGGTGGGTGGGCTCTGAATTTCTTCGTCGTCCGCGTCCCAACCATCCTGGCCGTAGTTCAGTCAGGGCTCTCCGGATAGCGAGAGATGCTTCAGCGAATTTAAGATATCGCCGAAGGGTGAGTGCTGAAAGATGTCCGCGGCGGTGAATTCCATGATCGGCGCCCAGTCGGATTCGACCGGCAGGGGCGCAGGAGGTTCGTAGTCCGGCAGAGAGTCCGGCACCTCGGAGTCATGAGCTTTATGCGGGACAAGGTAAGTGTTCGGCTCCATCGCCGTAGAAGTTGCAGCTCCCGAGGCGGTGTCCAGCCACCCGTCCTCGATCTGAGCGATCGGCTCCGGACTATGGGTCGGAGCGGATTCATGTGCGGCCCCCAAGGTGCTGTCCGGCGGCAGAGTTAGGTCGTGCCCATCGTGACAGCGCGGCACGCTCGGCTGTGGCTCGGATCCATCGAAGATCAAGTCCCCGCGGATATCGACCGTGAAGTTTAGGCTTCCAAACCTGACCTGACGGCCAGGGGCGTAGCTTTCGATCTGCTCCGGATGGCCAAGTGAGTTGGCCCGCAGTGCGAAGCCGCCGAATACGAAGATCTGTCCGGGGAGAAAAGTCTCACCCAGGACTGCGTCGTTGTTGATTGAAGAGGCCATCAAACCTATCAGTGACGACACAGAGGAACTCTCAATGAAAGCACCAATGTTAGTGTCAAAACCGGCGGATCTCGGGTAGGGGGTCCCGAACTGTGCATCTAGGTGGATGGTAACAGGAGACAAGGGACACGATGTTTTACCCAGGTTCGGGCCCTCTTGATGGAGGTAAAACCCTATGTCCTGCTTGATTGATATTGATATTGTTGATGTTTACAAGAGTGGATCTACCACGAGATCAAGGAGGCTAAACCCTAGAAGCTAGCCTATGGTATGATTGTAATGGTTGTTGTTCTGTCCTACGGACTAGAGCCATCCGGTTTATATAGACACCGGAGAGGGCTAGGGTTACATAGAGTCGGTTACAATGGTAGGAGATCTACGTATCCGTATCGCCAAGCTTGCCTTCCACGCCAAGGAAAGTCCCATCCGGACACGGGGCGAAGTCTTCAATCTTGTATCTTCATAGTCTTGGAGTCCGGTCGATGATGATAGTCCGGCCGATGATAGTTCAGCTGATGATGGTAGTCCGGCTATCCGGACACCCCCTAATCCAGGACTCCCTCAGTCGTCAATAGGCTGAAAGAGACACCGGGCCAGAAATTGGCCCAACACTTAAATGGGTCGCTAAAAGGACGAAAGTCAGGTCCGACTACAAATGGCCCAACTGATTTATGGGCCGTCAACAGGCTGAAAGACACACCGGGCCGGAAATTAGCCCAACATTTAAATGGGTTGCTAAAAGGCCGAAAGATGTACATCCTGAAAATTGGCCCATCCATTGAATGGGCCGTTAACAGGCCAAAATCTCATCGTGCCGATATTGAGCCCAAATATATAGCGGGCTGTTAGTGGGCTCGAACTGATGATGGGCTACAATGGTGTCAAATCTTTAACGGGCCATTGACGGGCCGAATTGGCACATCTCGTACGAGCCGTGGGCTTAAATGGACATGACACAAGTAGGCCTTATATGGGTCGGCCTGCTAATTTTTACTGGGTCGGCCTTTTTCACCGGAATGGTCCACTGTTGGGCCATGCCACATGTCGACCTATCATAGGCACCTCCTGTCCAATGAGTAGATGACATCTGTCCCAACGGTGAGGCAACACGTGTTTTCTCTGGCCAATGATGATTTTACATGTGGAAAATCCCCATTGGTCCGGGCTGTTAACGGGTTATCGGAGCCAAAACCGGACCCGATAGCAAAACGGTGTTCTGTTACGGTGGATGCCACGTGTTGGTCACCCTTGACGAAAGCACATTTGTGACGCGCGATTTATCGTCATGGAAGTGGACACTTCCGTGATGATAATTTTGGTAATGTCATGGAATACTTCTATGACATCACGGGTATGACTATCTGATTCTGTCATAAAATCGTCATGGATGTACATCCATGACAAAAAACGCGACCTACTGTGACAAACACGTATCATCACGGAAGTGTATTTTTTGTAGTGTTTGTTGAGATTCGATGAATTGTGGATTTATGATCAGATTATGTATGAATATAATTTAAGTCTCCTCTGAACTCTTTTATGCATGATTTAAATAGCTTTGTATTTCTCTCCGATTTATTGGTTTGGTTTGGCCAACTAGATTGATCTATCTTGCAATGGGAGAGGTGCTTTGTGATGGGTTCAATCTTGCGGTGTCCTCACCCAGTGACATAGTAGGGGTAGCGAGACACGTATTGTGTTGTTTCCATTAAGGATACAAAGATGGGGTTTATATCATATTGCTTGAGTTTATCCCTCTACATCATGTCATCTTCCTTAATGTGTTACTCTGTTCTCTTGAACTTAATACTCTAGAGGCATGCAAGAGTCGATCGATGTGTGGAGTAATAGTAGTAGATGCAGGAAGGAGTCGGTCTACTTTGTCAAGGACGTGATGCCTATAGTCATGATCATTGCCTTAGATATCGTCATAACTTTGAGCTTTTCTATTAATTGCTCAACAGTAATTTGTTCACCCACCATATGTTTTGCCTTCAAGAGAGAAGCCTCTAGTGAAACCTATGGCCCCGGGTCTATTTTCCATCATATTTTTTCAGATCTATAAACTAAAAAACCCAAAAATACCTTGTTGTAATTTATTTATATTTACTTTAGTTTGCTCTTTGACTTATCATTTATACCTACCTCTATTAGATCTCACTCTTGTTCGAGACCGTGAAGGGATTGACAATCCCTTTTTCGCATTGAGTGCAAGTGTTTGTTAGTTTGTGCAGGTGCATATATTCCAGACTTGCTTGTGCCTCCTACTGGATTGATACCTTGGTTCTTAACTGAGGGAAATACTTATCTCTACTTTGCTGCATCACCCTTTGAGGCACCAGACATCCGGTCAGGGGCCAGATGTCCAACCACTATGGACTTTGCAAGATTCCCTTGCCGTGATCCTTCGTTTGTATCCATGCTAGCTTGATCTTCATTCCGAGCACCTCTGATGTGGTCTTCTTCGTACCTAAGCACACATAGCATTCCCGGCTGAGGTAGTAGCCATGTCTCACATGGTTCATTTGGAAGCTCATTAAGGAGAGAGGTCACTTCGCTCTCAGTAGCTCTTGCACGTGGTCTTGTCATCGGTCCACTTGGCATTTGGGAAGACGAAGGTAGATCCCATAACCGTAGGATGCTCAGCATCAGGGTCTCCGGGGCACGTATGGTATTCGAACATTCTATCCACCAACTGGTATGAAGGTCACTGACGAAGGATGCAGAAGGGTGAGATAGGATGGCCAATGAGTACTAACCAACATAGACAGTCATTATCGCGTCCAGCTTTGTTCCCTTGGTGGAGGCGTTTGCAAATGTTTTGCAACTTTTAGTGTACTTTTTTAACAAGAAAACATGTAAGGCACTCGATGAAGGGTATGTTTGGATGGTGATCAAAACCAACCATATCAACCTTTTGGTCATAGCCAAAATATTGAATCTTGTTTGTATGGTTACCAATATTTTGGCATGCCCATGCATTTTAGCTAACTCTAATTCCCTTTTCTTCCAGCATTGGCCAAAATGTAGACAGCGAAAGAGTATGTTTGGATTGTGGCCGAGTGTACCCTACCAAAATTCATGATAAAAAAGTTGATCTTTGTTTGGATAGTTCCCAACTTTTGGCATGTCAGTGCACTCTAGCCAACTCTAGTTCATTGTTCTTGCTAATGTTGGTCAAATCACAGTGAATAGTGTAAAACTACCACTTTTCGGGTTAGGATTCCAAACAACTATTAGATTTTTTTGTCACTAACACCTACCAAAAGTGTAGTTTTTTTTCTAGAAAACCCAAATGTTTGAGTGCTTTACAATTGATCATGACTATGACAGTTGGGGCCCGCACATAAGAAAACCCTTTGTTTGACTGCTCTTTTGACCGTTAGTAGACAAGTGGAGCCCACATGCCAGTCTCTCTTCCATAGTTTTTTTACATAATAACCCATACAACTATTTTAAAAAAGAAAACAGGTCCTCGAAAACAATTATAAAAAGCAGTCAGGTCTTGGAATCATTTTCTAAAAGCAATCGGGCCCCTCAATCATTTTAAAAAGCAATCCGGTCTGTAAATCCTGGTCAGCCATCCACAAGGCCTCCTTCCCGAGCCATGGAGTCACTGCTTGGAGTCCACACCTGGGGTCTCCGCCGCCTGCTATATATGGGGCTCCGGCTCGTGTCACCAATGTGCGCCATGTGGCCTCCAGGGGTCGCCTCCCGCCATGGGGGGAGCCGCCTCGCCGAGCGCAACACGAGGCGGCCATCGTCCTACCAATGTCATGTAGCAAGATTGGTAGGGAGAGGGCGAGGTGGGGTGAAGGAGCGACTGGGGTTGAGCACCGGTGATCATCGTCGGTGGGTGACGGAGGATCTCTTCTTCCCCCTCGATCTGTTCTTCCCCTTCGTCCCATGGGTGGCTCTATTTAAAAAACAGGCAGTGGGATTATTAGAACAACTCCATGGCTAACACGTGGGCCCCACATGTAAGTTAAAGGACAAACAACTCCATGGCTGACATAGGCACGGGCTCGACCTGTTTTAAACCGGATCAATCTAAATCGTATGGCCATTTAGGTTTTTGCAAACAATGAACCAAAGAACCGGTAGGTGCGAAGGACAAACAAATTTCTGTTAGTCTTTTGGAACCCTAGCCTGAAAAGTGGTGGTTTTATATGCTATTCACTCGTCAAACCACGGGGAACCAAAAGCAAAAAAGCTC
This sequence comes from Triticum dicoccoides, assembly GCF_002162155.2. Taxonomy (NCBI): domain Eukaryota; kingdom Viridiplantae; phylum Streptophyta; class Magnoliopsida; order Poales; family Poaceae; genus Triticum; species Triticum dicoccoides. The sequence continues at coordinate 661,455,163 of NC_041391.1, read as the reverse complement.
AACCAAAATTTTGCCTTACCAATGCTTTGGTGGGGCAACCTCGGACATAAACCAAACATACCCAAAACATTGACCAAATTCACACAGCAAACCAAATTTTGGTAGGACTGGCTTGTGTACAAAACCAAACACAACCAAAGAGTCATCCGTAACCATGAGAAACACGCTACCTTATGATTTCTCACGTTTTGTGAACTGTTGGAATTAAACACGCCATGAGTCCTTGAGCCCTACGTATGTGTGCTTCCAATACATGTACATGTAGTATTGCTCTAGCTAAGGTATCTTGTGCGACACGCCCATGTAGCGATTTGCACGTTATTATCTAAAATCAACGAAAAAACTAATGCCCACACGTGTGGGCGTTTTCCAACTCGCCCACACGCCTGGATGGTCGTTGATTGTCTTTTGCACGAATCTTGACACGAAAAGGTGGATTTGATGTGCCACATAGGACGGGACTAGTGTGTGGGCGTTAGAGAGTTTGCCCACACACCCCGCATCACGCTGTTGCCAGCTGTGCTGTGTGGGCGAACTAGTCTCTGTCCACACAGCCACCATCTAGTCCATGCGCGTGTGGGCGAACTGATTTTCGCCCACACGACACTCCTAAGTCGTGTACGGCAACTGCAGTTACGTGAACGTGGCAACTAGGTAAACAAACATGGCAACTGTGATTTTTTTGCTAGACAGCAACTGCAGTTGCGCACAAGGTTGTCAGAATCGTCATTTTGAATCGAATCATAGCTCCGATGGTAGGATCGCAAATCGTAGAATCTTCACTATCAGGATCGTAGAAACGTAGATTGTATGAACTAAAATCGTAGAATCATAGGGCTTAGTTTGGATCGTAAAATCATAGAGTCGTATAACAGAATCGCGATTCTGACAACCTTGGTTGCGCATATGTGGCAACCAGATAAACACACACGGCAACTGCGATTAACTGTACATGACAACTATGGTTGGACCACGCGTGTCAACTAGGTAAACACACATGGCAACTATTGTTTGACCATGTGTGGCAAGTAGTTAATCACACACGACAACTACGGTTTGATTACATGCGGCAACTACCATAAATTAGACATGGCAACTATAGTTAATCAAAACAGATAGAGTTGTCATACTTTTACAATTACACTTGCCATCCCGGATAACTACATCTGTCAACCAGGATGACAACTAAATCGTCATCCTGTGGGTACCTAACATAGCTGCCCTAGGATGTGTGGACATTTTTGCTTCATGCCACACGCGCGGGATGGAGACGAGTAGTACTTGTTGAGCGTGTGGCACGAAGTAGCCGCGCCCACTCGTGTGGGTAATTCTAATGTCCGCTCATACACGATGTGTGGCCAGACCCTTTAATGCCCACACGTGTGCGCGTTATCGGCGTCCAAAATCAAAGGAACATCGACCCGGTTTAGGGCCGGCCAGGAAGAAACCCTATCATCTCCGTCGTCGTTCACCTAGGGAAATCACCGGCGACCGGCCGCCAGATCGATGGCCAAACCGTTTGCCGTCAAGGGTATCAATGTGGAGCCGGAAGACAATCGCGAGGATCGGCTGAGCAGTCTGCCCGACGACGTGCTTCTCAACATCGTGGAGCGGCTCAACATCAACGGCGCCACAAGAACTAGCATGCTCTCCGGCCGATGGAGGCGGATCCCCGCGATGATCTCCAAGCTCCTTGTGGCGGTCGGCTCGTCTGACCCCGAGCGTGACAGGTCGAAGCTGAGCTACACCAATGATGTGGTTCGGGCCAACGCCACCATAGTTGAAGCAATCAGGAGCATACTATTGCTGGAGAACAGGAGTACAGGTTTATATACGGTCCGCCTCCTATGCCTGCAGTTCTTCCTAGGACATGAAGACATTGGTGTTGTCCAGGACGTCGCCGACACCATGGCGATGGAAGACATTGGGTTGGCTGAGCTGACTCTCTTGACAAGGAAGGACGGCCGGCGATGCACCGACCAGGATTTGGTCGCCTACGGCAGGCAGATGGGGCAAATAGCTCCCATGCGACATCTTTGAGTTGAATTGTCTCTCATGCGACATCGTTGGTTGAAATGGCTCTCATGCGACATGTGCATTGGAAAAAATAGCTCCCATGTGACACTGCTAGTTAAGCTGAGGCTGGCTGTTAGTTAGGCTGAGGTTTGGTTAGGACACTGGGGGTTATGTGCTCTGACTGGTAGGGTCCACCTAGGGCCACGTAGTCAAGAGTCAACCGTCCCCGACTCGACCGGTGACTGTGTGACCGTGCTCGACTCACCCGTGCTGGACTGGGCGAGCGGCGCCGCCATAAGCATCTTCTCCGGCAGTGGTTTCTTCTCCGCGGTGGTGGAGCGCATTTCTTGGCAGAGGCAGAGCTATTGCGAGGTGAGCTCGAAACCCTAGTCCCACTCCCCAGAATTTTGGGGGATCTATGCCCTCATGTTGCCCCTCTATTTCTTGGCGATTTCGAATCGGGCTCTATTGGATCCGGGGGCTGTTTCTTCTCCGCGGCCCGGTGGTGGAGCGCCTTTCTCTGCAGCGGCTATTGCGAGTGAGTATTTTCCAAACACTACTCCCATTCCACTGAATTTTGGATAAATCTATGGCCTCATGCTGCCCCTGTTTCTTGGCGTTTTAGAATCTCGATTGGATAGGAGATGGAGCGAGGGTTGGATGAGATGGAGCGAGGAGACAGTGCTTCAAATCGGTAATGCCACCCTCTTTTCTTGGCGATTTAGAATCAAACTCGATTTGGTAGTGACTGTCGCTTACACTGCTGCCACTGCCTGCCATTGACAAAACAGCGGAGGTTCAGGTTCTGCCACCACATTCACAATTATAGTGGAATTTTTTCCCTGTAAAGCCAAGCTCAGTGATGGCAGTGTCCAAGACATTGATAGAGATACCACCGTGAGGTTGGATGTCGAATTTGCAGATGTTGATCCTCAAGAATTGGAGAGCATGAAGTAGAAGGCCGTGAGAAAATTGGTGGAGAGAATTGGGCAGAGTATTGTTTGGGGTCCAGAACAAGAGGTATCTCTGCAACGTTTCGATAACTATAATGGTGAATATGTGAGAATTAAAGATGGAGAATCCATGGTTGCTGAAATTGATCAGCAAGAAGGATGGGCAAGCAAACAAGTAACATTTTATGCAGAGTTAATTGATCTGCAAACTCATTCCAGAGTTGGTTATGTGCCATCAAAGATGGCTGCACAGGTGGAAAATGATGAATGGGTTTCACAGAAGAAGATGTTGGCATTGTTGACTGAACCGACTGTAGTAGCTGAAGATACAGGGATTGATGCAGATGGAGAGGAGGGAAACCATGGTGCTAGGAAGATTGTTGTTGACTGGAATGTAGTAGAGTTGAACGAAAAAACAGATTTGGTCATTACACCAATATCTGACATTGATATGGCCGAAATGTTTGGCATTCAAGTTGATGACAAAGATAAGGAGAAGGATGACAGTTCTTTGCCTGCTGATGGTAACACAGGCCCTAGAAATGCAAATGAGGATGAAGAACAGCTGATGAGAGAGGCTGCAGATGATGTGGATGATGCAGATGATAATGAGCTGGTTTGTTTGTATGACAAAGAGAACCTAGTTATTGAGGTGGGAAAGTTTTGGCCAAGCATGAAGGAGTTTAGGATGTCTTTCAGGACCTATGCAGTGAAAAAAGAGTTTGATGCCAAGACTATGTGGACTGATCGAAAGAAATTTTATGCTCGGTGCAAAGATTATGATGGTGGTGACAATCCTTGCAAATGGTACTTGTCTGCCAGACTACAACCTGATGGAAGTACAGTAAGGGTAAATCAAATACCACACCAGCATACATGTATGACCACTTCACAGAGATTTCAAAGATGACATCACAGCTTTGGGTTACAGAGAAGATTACTCCTATTTTAGCCAAGACTCCAAACACTACTACAAAGAGGCTTAAAGTTGACTTGGAGAAGCTGTACCCCATCCAGCTGCAATATACCACAGTGTGGAAAGCAAAACAAAGGGCAATGAAATCATTGTATGGTGACTGGGCAAATACATTTAGGATGTTGTATAGTTTTAAAGCAGAGGTGGAGAAGAGGTCACCTGGGAGTGTGGTGTAGATAGATACAAAGGTAACAGAGGATGGCAAGGTTTTATTCAGCAAGTTTTTTATGTGTTTGAAGCCTTGCATAGATGGATTCAAAGCAGGTTGTCGTCCATATTTGAGCATAGACTCATCTTTTTTGACTGGAAAGTGGAATGGTCAGTTGGCTGCATGCAATGCTCTAGATGGACACAACTGGATGTTCCCAATTGCAATAGGAATGTTTCAATTAGAGACAGAGGCATCATGGATATGGTTCATGATGCAACTGAAAAGATGCATAGGGCCAGTTTCTCCTTTGGCCATCCACACAGATGCATGTAAAGGGTTGGAAAATGCAGTAAAAATGTTTTCCCCCATGCTGAGCAGAGGGAGTGCTTCGGACATATGTGGATGAATCTAATAAAAAAAATTTAGAGGAGATGAAATTTAGAGGAGATGAATTTGGGCGCATGTGGCCAGCAGCAAGATCCTACACCAGACATACACATTCCTATCACCTTGGTAAGATATTGGCATCATGTAGTGATAATGAATTTGCTTCATGGTTGAACACCCACCATTCTCTTTTGTGGTATAGATCAGGTTTTAATACTGCCATAAAATGTGATCATATCAATAACAACTTGGCAGAAAGTTTTAACAACAAAGTGAAGGATTTGAAAGACTTGCCTATGCATGACATGGTGGACCAAATAAGGATCATGATCATGCGTTTGTGGGAGTTGAGAGGAAAAATTGCTAATATTTTGGAAGGGGACAAGCTTCCAGCAGTGGTACAACAGGTGGTCAACAGGAGTAGAAATCTTTCACATCTATCTGTTGAGAAATCTTCCTTGTGGGGTGCTGAAGTTAGAGATATAAAGAGTGGCAAGAGGCATGTGGTAAATACTGAGTTGCATGAGTGCACTTGCCAAGAGTGGCAACACACTGGAAAACCATGTGAGCATTCCATACTTTTTTTGGCATCTAAACCCAGGTTAAATATGCACCCATATTTGCATGAGTATTATTCAGTACAAAAATTCAAAGCTGCATATGTGTAGGACCTTGAAGTATGTCTAGAGGGGGGTGATTAGACTACTTGACCAATTAAAAACTTAACCTTTTCCCAATTTTAGAGTTTGACAGATTTTAGCTATTTTAGGACAAGTCAAGTAATCATCACACAGTTCAAGCAAGCATGCAAAAGAGTATATAGGCAGGGAAATTAAAGCATGCAACTTGCAAGAAAGTAAAGGGAAGGGTTTGGAGGATTCAAACGCAATTGGAGACACGGACGTTTTTGGCGTGGTTCCGATAGGTGGTGCTATCGTACATCCACGTTGATGGAGACTTCAACCCACGAAGGCTAACGGTTGCGCGAGTCCACGGAGGCCTCCACCCACGAAGGGTCCACGAAGAAGCAACCTTGTCTATCCCACCATGGTCGTCGCCCACGAAGGACTTGCCTCACTAGCGGTAGATCTTCACGAAGTAGGCGATCTCCTTGCCCTTACAAACTCCTTGGTTCAACTCCACAATCTTGTCGGAGGCTCCCAAGTGACACCTAGCCAATCTAGGAGACACCACTCTCCAAGAAGTAACAAATGGTGCGTTGATGATGAACTCCTTGCTCTTGTGCTTCAAATGATAGTCTCCCAAACACTCAACTCTCTCTCATAGGATTTGGATCTCGTGGAAAGAGGATTTGAGTGGAAAGCAACTTGGGGAAGGCTAGAGATCAAGATTCATATGGTAGGAATGGAATATCTTGGCCTCAACACATGAGTAGGTGGTTCTCTCTCAGAAATGGTAAGTTGGAAGTGTAGGTTTAGTCTGATGGCTCTCTCTCCGAATGAAGATGAGGTGGAGGGGTATATATAGCCTCCACACAAAATCTAACCGTTACACACAATTTACCAAACTTGGTGGGACCGATTCAACAGACTCGGTCAGACCGATTTAGTAAACCTAGTGACCTTTAGTGATTTTCGGTGGGACCGACATGCAACTCGGTGAGACAGATTTGGTTAGGGTTAGGGCATAACGTAATCTCAGTAAGACCGACTACACAAACTCGGTAAGACGATTTTGGTAATAAGCTTTCCAGAGAGTTGGTCAGGTAAACTCGGTCAGACCGATTTGCTCTTTTCGGTGAGACCGAAATGTTACAAAAGGGAAACAGAGAGTTTACATTGCAATCTCGGTGGGACCGATCGCTCACTTCGGTTAGACCGAAACATTACGAAGGGAAACAGAGAGATTACAATCCCATCTCGGTGAGACCGAGATCCCTATCGGTAGGACTGATTTGCTTAGGGTTTGTGACAGTGGCTATGACTTTTGGAATCGATGGCGCCGGATAGGAAGAATCAGTGTGACCGATTTTGGCTTTGGGTTTAGGTCATTTGTGGATGTGGGAAAGTAGCTGAGGGTTTTGGAGCATATCACAAAGCACATGAAGCAAGAGGCTCATTAAGCAACACCTCATCCCTCCTTGATAGTATTGGCTTTTCCTATAGACTCGATGTGATCTTGGATCACTAAAATATAAAATGAAGAGTCTTGGGCCTTTGAGCTTGAGCCAATCCTTTGTCCTTAGTATTTTGAGGGATCCACTTTCATCATTCATGCCATGCCATTCATTGAGCTTTCTTGAAATAATAGTCTTGGAATAGCATTAGCTCAATGAGCTATATGTTGTTATGAATTACCAAAACCACCTAGGGATAGTTGCACTTTCAATCTCCCCCTTTTCGGTAATTGATGACAACATATAGATCAAAGCTTCGACAAATGATAATAAGAATAAAAACATCATCGCTTTGAGAAGTATGTGATAAGCAAGAGCTCCCCCTAAATTTGTGCATAGTTTAAAATTTGCTTTGGACTGCAAATGCACAAGGAATTAGGCTCATGGGTTACTCTTCCATGTCACATACATCTTGGTGGAGCGCTCAAAATGATAAGTATTGAATGCATGCACTCATCACCAAGCAAAGTGAATGATCACATAAGATAGATAGGATAATATCATCAAACATGCATAAGTGTAGCTTATGATCAAACACATGATCATCAATGTCTCACAAGCATAGTATCTCAACCAAACAAAAAGCAAACAAGTTTAAACCAACAAAGCATGAGAGAACAAAAGCAACACTCTCTCTCTCGAAGCCTATGATCTATACATTTTTCTCCCCCTTTGGTAACAAGTTACCAAAAAGTTCATAGAAAATGCATAGTGCTAGATCGACTCTCGGGCTTGATCTTCAGTTGGTGGTGTCCAGATAACTCCAAGGATGAAGGCTTCAGTTGATGTAGAGGGTGTTGGAGTTGATGCTAAAGCTGGTTGCACTGGAGCTGAAGGGGCAGTAGCTGGTGCTGAAGATGTTTCTCTAGTATCTGGCACTGGCACAGCAGCTGACCTCTGAGCTCTAGGCACTCTGGCAAAGACATTTGTGGTTGTCTTGCCCTTCCTCTCCTGCATGTCATCCTGCAGTTACTCCACAACTGACTGAATCTCAGTTACTTTGACATCTAGATCATAGAATTTTTGTTCCATGATTCTTTCCTAGCTCTCCTGATTCTGAGTTAAGGTGGCCAACCCCTTCTCAATCCTCAGAGATGATGCTATCAAGTAACCAAGCTGCTCCTGCTTGTTTTTCAAGAAATACTCAGATGCCTCCTCTTGAGTTGGCATCTTGGCAGCCTTCTCCTTCCTTGCCTTCTCCTTCTTCTCTTGAGCTTGAACTGATGATGGATCATCCTCATTCATGACAACCTCATTGTATTCAAAGTCTGGATAGAGTGGAAAATGTTCCCTATCCAATAGATATTTGCCAGTTCCCATCTTTGAGTTGATAAATTCCTGAATCTAAGGGGCATATCCACAACTCCTCTTATGATCTGCTGCAGTCCTCTTAATGGTTTCAACTATAAGGCTCATGACTTTGTATTTCTGTGGCACATCAAATAAATGCAACATATTGATGGCATGCCCTCTGATCATGTTGTGGTCACCAAACTTGGGCAACAGAGTGTGCCTCAGAATCCAATTGATAGTAGGCAGCCCTGACAACAGAAAATGGACTGATCCAAAAGAGAAAGTCTCTAAGGCTTTGTCTGGGATCTCCTTGTACATGTGTGCCATGGTATTGTGTCACATCTTCTTCTTGGCATATACATCCAGATCATCATCATTTTCCTTTGGGGCATTTATCAGTTTTGCCCATTCTTCAACAGTGGATTGGTACCTTGTACCTTCAGACATCCAAACAATTCTTCCATCTGGGTAAAAATGTGCTGTGGAGTAGAATTGCATGATAAGTTCATCATTCCAGTTTGTGAGCTTTTGCCCAACAAAATCTGCAAGTCCACAAGCAACAAAGTTGTCTTGCACTCCAGGATAGTGCTCTTCATTCTCCTTCATGTAGGTCCAGTCGACCCACCTCATATCACAAACTATGGGCTTCTTGTCCAATAAGATTGTCTCATAGAAGTCGTGATGTTCCTTTGTATGGAACCTGTAATCAACAGCAGTTCTTCTCCTTGTGGCATATGGATCTGCCATCCTCCATAGTCTCAATCATGAGTCTTTTCTGATGTTCATGTCCTCAGCCACAGGATGGACATCATTGTGATCTAGTATCTTTGGCTTAAGCTTCCTTAGAACCTGTCCTTCTTCATCTTCCTCCTCAGCAACCTCAGGCACTAGGGCCTTGTTCTTCTCAGCAGCTGGAATACTCCTGGTATTCCTCTTTGGTGCAGACTTGGCCTTGGGGGCAGCTTTGGGTGCTTCCTTGGGCTTAGATGTTGCAGCCCCAGATTTAATAGCATCACCCATAAGCTTTGGTGCCTTTGGTGCTGGTGCAGTAAGCTCTTCCTCTTCCATCATGGAAGGTTGCCCAACAACTCTGGCCATGGTCTTCTTGACCCTTTCCTTCCTCTTCTTGCCATCAGCAGCAGGCTCTTTGGGATCAGGATTTTCAGGCAGATGAGTTGATGCTCTGGCCTTGGACATTGGTTGTCTTCCTGCTGGCCTTTTAATCTTCATGCTTGGCTTTATATCCTTTGTTGAGCCATATTCCTTCTTGAGCACCACTTTCTTGGAAGTAGCATCATCTTCCTTAGCTTTGTAGTCCTCATCTTCTGAGTCTGAGGTTCTCTTTCTCCTTTGCCTGGTATCAGCCTTAGGCAGGTTGCTAGGAGTGCTTCTGCTTCCTTCATGTGAAGTGCTGGAGGGACTAGTGCCCTCACTCAAGTGAATCTGCTCTGCTGACTTGTTCTGACTGTCACTCTGGTCTGACATGCTGCAAAAGCTGACTGCTGAACCTGTGAAGAGTTATAGATGAGATAGAGTGGATGAGCATCACAAAATGCAGAGATTTTTTCAAAAGAATGATTCAAAAATTCAGTTTCAGTTTTCCACAGAAAGCATTTTTGGATCAACCGATTTTCAAACTCGGTGATACTGAAGCAGTTTTTGGAACCTAAACTGATGAACTCGGTTAGACCGAGTCACAGTTCGGTGGCACCAAGACTGCTAGGGTTTCACAGAATCCTAAAATCGGTCGCACCGATTAGTAATTCTCGGTCAGACCGAAAGTCACTAGTGCAATGGCATATGCCAAATCGGTGAGACCGAGTTTTTCAACTCGGTGGGTCCGAGATGGTTTCGGCGGAAACCTAACCCTAAAAATTTGAATCTAATCTACTCTACGGACTACTTTGGCTGGATAGGATTGTTTCAATCGTAGCAAGAATCAATAAGAGTTCAATGTGCTAGGAATCAGACGTGGATAGCACAAAGATCGAGTCCATACCCTAGTGCGGCGATGAACTCGCTACGGCGGCAACGGTGGGGTTGAATTCCATTGACGGCGGTGGAGACCAGCGACAGGAGGCGGCTGGCGACGAGGAGACGATCCGGAGACCTTCGATGGCAGAGCGAGCTATTGCGCGGGCGAAGGGGTTCGGAGGAATTTCCAAAATTTTGCCCGTGTCTATATATAGCCCGACCCTGTCGGTGTGACCGAGTGGAACAACTCGGTGGCACCGAGATGCATAACTGTGTTCAGTTACAGCAACTCGGTGTGACCGAAAAGTTCAAATCGGTTGCACCGAGATTGAAAACTCAGATCAACTTAATGATCTCGGTAGGACCGAAATGGAGGAATCGTCAGACCGAGAATCACAAAGAGGTTTTGGAAGTTTAAGTCTATGACGAATCGGGGACTCTGAGTGCTCCTCACACAGAGTGGTTCGAATCTGACTTGATCAAATTTTGTGATGTAGCATGAATAGAGTTTGAGATGAGAAAAGCATAGATAGCTAGAGAGGGTTCTTAGGCATTCTTGTCCATCCACTTGGCCAAAAGAAGAATGAACCAAATAATCAAAACAACAAGTGGATGTCCTTGAATGAGTAAAATATGCACCAACATGCTCACACAATAAGATAGCAAATGAAATATGTGGCAAAGCATGCACAACCAATTCTAGCATCTATCAAACAATTGGCGATGACTAGGTCATCTATATATGAGTATATTGACTTAGGAGTCAAATGAGAACATTTGGTCATAGGTCATACTCATTGTTTAAGCTCAAGTGGGGTTACCACTTTTACATAATGCATTGATGTGTTCACACCATTAGAGTTGCTTTGACTCAATTTTTGAGTTAAGCTCCCCCTAGATGTGAGATCCCCCCTTTAGAGGGATGAACTAACCTTGGGTTTTGTCGATGATGACTTCATGTAGGTGTTGAAGATGTGGATGCTCAATGTTGAAGTAGATCATTTGGAGCAATCCTTTGGAGTGATTGCACTTTCAACTTACCTACATAGGTTAGTCCCACAAGGAACAAACAAGAATATCCATAGACATAGAGTGATGCACACACATGATGATGTCCATGAAAACATTATGTTACCTTGTCCCTTGCCTTACCAACATGAGGGTTTGTGACTCCTTGAACTAGTGCAAGATGTGGAAGTTGATTGCACTTGTCCTTGCCATAAAGATATGAGTGAAGAATGTTGGCGGAGTCACTCTCAAGAACTCTCTAGTTCTTCTTCTTCGGGATCCACATCATCTTGATGGGAATCCTTGGAGTTGTAGTTGTACTTGATGAAGTAGAACTTGACGTAGTCTTGGGAATCCACTTGACCGAGACCTTAGGTGCTTATTCAAATGCATCAATCTCTTCTTGAAGCTTATCCTTGCCTTTGTCCTTGTGGTCTTGTGGAGGAAGATCATCTTGAGCTTGTGTTCCCTTGAAGGAAGTAGGATCATACTTCTCTTGTTGAGGAACAAACTTCGTCTTGGGGTATTGATCTTCTTCCCACTCAACTCCATTGGCATTGAACTTTCATTCAAAACCAACACCTTGATTCTTCCGGTGTCTTTCTTGCTTGCGTACAATTTCCTCGAATTGCTTACTCCCGTCAAGGCTCTTGTAAACACCTTTCTCTATAATTCCCTTCAATAAGCTATTTTCTTGCTCAAGTGTAACTTGGCTAAGAGAATCATTAGTGGAATCAAGAGAACTACTAGAAGCAACAATATTGGATTTAACATTATTATTGTTACTACTAGAGGAAGTATCTTTCTTGTACTTGTTACCAGACTTGACTTGAGGCATGTAAGTAGATAAGAGTAAACGCTTGGCAATGTAAGAAGAACTTTTCTTACGGAGATCATCATTGATTGCCTTTAAGAACTCATGCTCTTGCTCAAGATTGAGCTTTTCAAAGCGTAACTTCTCATGAGCCCTTAAAAGTTCTCGATGATTTTCGAAGATAGTTTCATGAGCCAACTTTACAGTGTTTAGTTCTTTAGTTAGAATCTCAATTTTCTCCTTATCATTGTCATTCATTTGATTAGCATGATTAATTGACGTTTCATCATAGTGTTCATCACTAGAGTTGTCAACAAGTAAATCATCATCCACAAGCAAGTCATCTTCATCACTATTGAAATCAACATACTCACGATGTGTTACCTTTGGACCTTTGGCCATGAAGCATCTTCCAATTCCTTCATTTGGTGAATCAAATATGTCATAGGAGTTGTGAAAGAACATGCGGTGCCCCCATGTTTGGTTTTGGCAATTGATGACAATCTCTATGGACTAATGGTTGCCTTGAGTTATATTTGAAGGGTTTGTCCATAGGCTTTTCTTGGAGTCCATTTGTTGGTTTCAAGGAGAGTTTGTGATGACCAAGTTGCTATTAAGGAATTATCCAAAGATTGGTCTTATGAGTGTTGAGCTTATTGCAAGCATGTCTTGAAGAAGAAGATTGTGTGATCATTCATGTTTACCTTCAAGACATCATCCAAATGAAGAGAGTTGGAAAGATTCAAGGTTGATCAAGACTAAGTCAAAGAATAAATCAAGTTGATCAACACACAAAGCATAGAAGATGTACCGAGAGGGATCAAGCGATCCCATGGTATGGTAAGCATGGTCAATTACGCTTTGTGTACTAACCCATGGTCTTCGTGCGAGTTCTTTGTGGGGTTAGGTTGCGGTGTGCAAGCTCAAGTAGAATCATCACGAAGAGATCATATGCTTGAAGCTTGCTGTCCATTGTGGCGACAATGGACTTGTGAAGATGTGCAGAAGAGTGGCTCACCCATAGTGGAGTATGGGGGAGCAATCAACTAGTCTTCTTCGAGCCAATGCAATCAAGAAAGGTGGTCCAACTTGAGGGAGTCAAGATCGTCATCATCTAGCTCAAGTGGACCATGTGCAAGGCAAAGGTTTGCCCTTGATAGGTTTTCTATTTTACCGGTCTCACAGTAGTTGTGGGAGACCGGGTTATAGGATTGATTGCCGTACTATCAAGGGGGGCTCTCGAGGAGTTGCTTCCTTGCATCATATTTTTGGTTATTGTTTGTTTCTTCTCCTTGTGAGATTTGGAGCTTATGGTCATTTTTATGACAAGCTCGAGTTCATCGAAAACGGAGTTCGCATGCGTCTTCTATGATGTTTTCGGTGTTGGAGGTTTTACCGGTCTTATCCAAGGAAGGGTTCTCACCATTTTCTTATGGGCCTTTTATCATTTGCTTCTTATTGATATTTCTATCAATATTGTGTTAGCCCTTGTTGCTAGCTTTCCAACAAACTTGGTTTCATCGAATTCGGAGCTCGTATGCGAAAGTTGTGGCTGTTTTGATATTGCCTGTTTTACATAGAGAGGTTGTACCGCCCCGTAGAGAGGTTGTACCGGTTGACCGGTACAACCGGTGTTTGGAGCGGTTGTACCGCTCTAGAATTGGTCCGGAGGTTGTACCGGCCATGTACCGCTCTACCACCGGACTAGTTTCTGTTTTGGAGCGGTTCTTGGGCGGTTGTTGACCGGTTTAACCGGTTTAACCGGTACTGCCGGCTCCCCAGGCTGTTGTACCGCTTAGAGCTTTTCCCAGGTTGGTTTTTCCTCTGCTTTGGCCGGTTGTACCGGTTTGTGAACCGGTTGTACCGGTCCTACAGGTTTCTGCACATAATGGGCAGATTCGTGGGGACCTATTTAAGGGGGTCTTCTTCCCCAATGGTTCCCCAACTCTTGAGCTCGTTTTTGCCCCCCATTGTTGACCTTTTTGAGCTTGCTAACTCTCAATCCCTCCATGGATTATTGCTAGTTTTTGAGGGAAAAGAGAGAGGAGATCTAGATCCACACTTCCACCAATCATTTTCTCCTCTATGTGAGGGGAACCCCTTGGATCTAGATCTTGGAGTTCTTGGTGTTCTCCTTCTTGTTCTTCCTCTCATTTTCCTCCCTAGCATTAGTTGCTTTGGTGGGATTTGGGAGAGAAGGACTTGGGCACTCCGTGTGCCCTTGCCATTGCATTTGTGCATCGGTTTGAGTTCTCCACGGTGATACGTGGAAGTTACAAGTTGAGAAGCTTATTACTCTTGGGTGCTTGGTACCCTTGAGCTTGTTCCTCTTGGATGCTTGGGTGCCCTAGACGGTTGGTGGTGTTCGGAGCTCAATCATTGTGGTGTAAAGCTCCGGGCAAGCATCGGGGTCTCCAATTAGGTTGTGGAGATCGCCCCGAGCAATTTGACGGGTACCGGTGACCGCCCCCTAGGGTTGCCAAAGTGTACGGGTTCGGTGACCGCCCCCAAGGGTTGCCATTTGTACGGGTTCGGTGACCGCCCTCAAGGGTCCCTTAGTGGAATCACGGCATCTTGCATTGTGCGAGGGCGTGAGGAGATTACGGTGGCCCTAGTGGCTTCTTGGGGAGCATTGTGCCTCCACACCGCTCCAAACAGAGATTAGCATCCGCAAGGGTGTGAACTTCGGGATACATCGTCGTCTCCGCGTGCCTCGGTTATCTCTTACCCGAGCCCTTTACTTATGCCCTTTACTTTGTGATAGCCATATTGTTCTTTGTCATATATCTTGCTATCACATAGTTGTTTATATTGCTTAGCATAAGTTGTTGGTGCACATAGGTGAGCCTAGTTGTTTTAGGTTTTGTGCTTGACAAATTAACCGCTAGGTTTATTCCGCATTTGTTCAAGCCTAAACCGTAATTATTTTAAAAAAACGCCTATTCACCCCCCCTCTAGGTGACATCCACGATCTTTCAATTGGTATCAGAGCCTCGTCTCTCTTTGTTAGGCTTAACCGCCTAGAGAGTAAAGATGTCGACTAGGGAATGAGGATTCTCTCACACTCTTAGTTTCGATGGCACAAATTTTGATGTTTGGGTAATTCGCATGCTTAGTCTCTTTAGGGTCATGGACCCAAATTTAGAGCGAATTGTAGATATGGGTTTTTCTCCTCCAAAGGATCCCCAAAGATTATCTTTAGAGGATGAGAAAAACTCTTATCTCAATGCTCAAGCTTCTAATGTGCTTTTTGATGCTTTGAGCAATGTAGTTATTTTTCAACTCATGCCGTTCCGGGATGCTCATGAGTTATGGACAAAGCTTCAAGATAAATATGGTGTGTCCAAGATTTGTGGGGATGGTTGTTCTCCCTCCACCCCTGGTCATATAGTCTTCTCAACTTCTTCTACTTCACCTACATGTGGTTTGCCACAAGGTAATGATATGGTGAGTAGTGTTGGTCATTGCAATGATGATAGTATGCTTATTGTGGATGATCCTTCATCACTATATTATTGCAATGCTCCCTCTTTGGGCTTTAACACTTCGAGCACTCCAAATGTTTCACATGCTTGTGTTGATAGTCCTTGCATATCATGTAGAAATTGCTTGACCAAATATCATGATGATATGCTTGCTATGTCTTGTTGCCATGATAAAAATGCATCTATTTCCTTGAATTGTTGTGCTAACAATGTAGAGGAAACCCAACACTCCATGGAACAAGATGTGGTGTTTAATGGTGCCTCAAGGGATCCTACACCGTCATCTATTGCTTTTTGCCTTATGGCTAAGGCGTCAAAGGTATCTCCTACTTTGTACCCCAATATGTCTCTTGATGATGATGTTGATACTAATGATGATGAGGATAATGATGAAGAGAATGATAATGTTGCCTCCTTAAAAACTAAGGGGGAAATGATTTTTAAAGCTCTTCATAAAAATAAAATTGCTCGTTCCAACTTCATGGAAATAATGTCCATTGCCATTGATGGCAAGAAATACATTGAGGAGTTGGATTCTCATCTAGAGGAGCATGAGGCCACCATTGAGAAAATGGAAGCTCATGGGCGTGATTACGCAAATGAGATCGCGGAGCTATCTCAAGCTCTTGGACATGAACAAACCACCTCCGAATCTCTTGAGGAGACTTTTGCTCTAGAATTATCTAGAGTGAGGGAATCTCATGATAGAGATCTTGAGGTGGCCAACGATTTCAAAACTAAAACTGCTAAGCTTGAAGTTTCTCATGCTAGACTCCGTGAGGATTTTGAGCACCTGGAAAATGGCTCAAGGGTCATCAAGGGTGAGCTCATCAAACTCACCGAGTCTCATGCCCAACTTGAAGCTTCTTATTTAAAAGAGCTTGCCAAGTTGCCTTCTCCTCTTGTTGTTAATGATGATGCTTGTGCTACTAATTCTATTACTTGTGAAGCATCCATTTTGAAGGAGAATGTTGAGCTACGGGCTCAACTTGAGGTGCTATCTAGCAATTATGGGAAATTGGAAGAAAGTCATAAAAAGCTCTCAAGCTCTCATGATGATCTTCTAGTATCCCATAGTGTGCTAAAGATAGCTCATGAGGCCATGATTGCTAAGGTAACATCTAGTGAGCCTCATGTGGTTACTAGCACTACTTCTAGTCAAAATAGTATATTGCCATGTGCTAGTCCTTGTAATTCATCTACTCACAATGTTGGTACATCTTGTGATGAATTGCTTTCCTTGCCTTGTTGCTCTAATGATGAAGCTTATACTTCCTCTAGTACTTGTGTTGAGACTAACCGTGTAGAGGAAATCAAAGAGCTCAAGGCCCAAGTCACTTCTTTGAAGAAAGACTTGGAAAAGTGTCATGAAGGGAAATCCACACTCAATAATATCTTGAGTGTGCAAAAATCCCCCAATGACAAAGGTGGACTTGGATTCAACTCCAATAAGAAGAAGAAGTCCAAGATGAACAAAAAGAAGGGCCAAGAACAAGTCAAGAATTCGGCCAAGATTGTTTGCTTCAAGTTCAAAGTAGAAGGGCATCATGTTAGATCTTGCCCATTGAAGAAGAAGGTCATTAGTGTCAAGCAACAAGGGAAGAGGGCACAAGTTCAATCACATGCTCAACCTCAAGTTAAAGAAAGGCCTCTTCCCAAGAAGACTCAAGTTAATGCTTCTCAAGTTGAGAAATCAAGTGAGAAGAAAGTGAAGAGTAGACGTTGCTACCTATGCCGTGAGAAAGGTCACCTCGCTTCTTCATGCACTAGTGGTAACTTATCCAACCCAATTATTATTGATGATGTCTATTCTCTTGGGAAGGATAAGGTTGGCAATGTGGTTGCCAAGTTTGTTGGTACTCAAAGTGGTTTGAAGCAAAGAACCATTTGGGTAGCCAAGCCTATTGTGACTAACCTCTTAGGACCCAACTTGGTTGGGGACCAACTAGCTCAAACTTGATCAATAGGTGTTGTTGGAGGGAATTGGAGACTTGGCTACTTTATGAAGAATTAAGGGGACTTCATCACTCTTATTGTCTCAAGCCAAGTCAATTGAATCATCAAGTTTATATCTTATATCCAATGTGCCTCCTTGCGGTAACTTGTACTTAAAATTGCTTACATTGAAAGTTACTTGCTCCCTTGCATGTTTTTGGTTTTGTTCCTTGCATGTGTTGGTATATGTTGTGATTCCAACTTGCTTATCTTGAGCAATCAAGTATGTGGGTGTTGGTTTGCACACCATGTACGTGTGTGTCGTGCGTTGAGCCTTTATGCTTCTTGTTTGTATCCTAGTTGGCTCGTGTGAGAGATTAATGGAACATCCCGTTTCGGGGGAGTGATGTGCTTTGTGCACCTCACAATCCTATAAATGTGTGTACATGAGGAATACCATCTAGTATTGATATTACAAGATTATCTAGTCGCTAGGTGGTATATCTCTCATGAGAAATTCAAAATCTAGATAGTCCATTAATTATCTCTTGTTTGTTCCTCTTATTGCCTCTTGTTAAGTTCTTATTGGTATCACATTATGGGGGAATAATATGCTAAGTGCATATTACAAGCCTAGAAAATGTGTACATTTGAGATATTATCACCTAGAATTGATATTGTAGATTATCTTGTTCCTAGGTGGCATGTTAGCTCTACAAGTTGCAATTTGCTTGTGTTTGTTGTGAAGATGATGTTGGACATCCTTGCTATCTACCACCGGGAATTATTTCCAAATACTTCTTGTCTTTTGACAATTGGTAGTCACTTATGTGTGGTAGAATTTGTTGATCATCTTTACTTTGGCTTTTGTTTTTCTTTTTCTCTTGCCAAGGTTTGTGTCAACTCCCGGTGTCTTCCCTACCACTTGTGGATCTTGTTTATTTCTTGTTCTTGTCTAGTGTTTTCTAGATATAGTGAAAGTAGTGATCCCACCTTGTGCATTTTGTATTCAAATGCAAATCCCATATAATGCACAACTCGTGGGGGAGCTATCCTATTTTCTTTAGAACACTCTTCCTGTGATCCTTATCAAGTGTGTTTTGGTGGAAGGCAAGCCATTTCTTTTTGGTACTTTGTGCCCTCATGAAACTTTGTTGAGAGCTTGGTTTGTTTGGAACCATCCTCTCTTTGGGAGTTTGACATCTTTAGTTTAGTGTGTATCAATGGATATCTCATTCCTTGATGTATCTTTAATGATATCTTCCAAGTGATGATTTCTCCATTTGGTATCCTTTTCACTTGGCATTTCTTTCTATTTAGGTTTCGGGTTTTGAAAGTCTTGAGCATGCATGTTTACTTCATGTATTTCATTTGGCATGCTTTCTTTCTTTGACTCATATATAAGGGAAACTCCACCTAGTCTCAATTTGGATGAGATGTGCATGAAATTCATTTTCATATCTATATGCACATATTTATGTGGAGTTTGTCCTATGTATTGGTGTTTCTAACTATTTGGTCCCGATGAGTTTGGGTACCGTTTAGTTTGTGTTGTTCTTCTAGGAACATTTGGAGATGCATTGGATGCTCGGCTCACTCACAAGGAAGGTGTTGTCACCATGTGCATATTGGAGTCAAGCTAGGATGATCAATGAACTACTATCTACCTTCAATTGGTATCTACTACATCCTTCCAATGATATCTCGGTAACAAGTATCTATTCATGCTTTCTCCTCTTGCATTCAACCTTGTGTAGGTTGCATCTTGGCATGATTTTCATTTCATATCTTGTGATACTTGTTTCCTTTCTCAAAGCATCCCAACGATGATCTCTTGTTGCTAGTTGTGATGCCCTTGATGGATGTGTGTTTGGACTTCATTTATATACAATAAGACCATATCTAGCCAAGTGCTATGCTTTCAAGCAAATATCTTATTGGTATATTTATGACTTCCTTGTGGATATCTCTTTCCTTCATGTTGTAACTATTTTGAGTGTACATCCTTCTTTGTAGATATATATCATCATGATTTCGTCTACCTAGAACATTATACACTTGAGAGAAATTACATCTCTAGATGATATCCTTTCTTTCACGTCCACCTTGTCTCTCTTTTGTTATTTCTTTGGTGGCTCCGTGAAAGCTTTTTCCTTGAGTGCGTGTCCTTTATCGTTGCATCTTGTTGCACTCTTGTGTGGTGAAGATTATTTTCCTCTTGCTTATCTTTACGAGGTTTTTGCCATCTTAATTGGTATCCCTCGTCTTGATGAGCCTCCCCTCGTCTATCTTCACCACGGGTTGTCACAAGCATAGGTTCTCTTTTGCTTATTAGTAAGCTTGTGAACCCATTTACCAGTTGTGTGTGGGAATGATAGGCCTTGCACCATGTGCCTCATTCTTTCAAGACTATGTTGATGCTTAATGCTCATCCTAATCTTAGTCTTCTCAAGTGCTTCGCCATGACTCACACACATCATTTTGGTTGAGCCTATTCTTAAGTTGCCTCTTTTACATGTTGCTCAACCATGTGCTTGTTGCAAGCGCTAGGCTTTGTTTCCTATATGCTCACTTGCAAATGGGGAGCTTCTCTAGTTTGTTTAGAACACTCCTTTGCGCTTATCATAATGTATTTATTCTTGTGGCATGTAGGATCATTGGTCTAGTTGGTTCAATTGATATCCGTTGATTGCTTGCTTCAATTGGTATCTTTTGATTGCTTGTTTCTCTCTTTGTTATGTCTTTGTGGCATATCATTTTTTTTGCAATCTTTGTGCCTCAATATAGTTTGTCTTCCTCCAAGTATTGTCAGTTGGATATGTGTATTGCATTCCACTCTCTTGTTGAGAAATACACAATTTATGGAGGACCACAATTTATATTGGCCTTCCAAACTTTTCGCCCATTTTGGCAATCAATACCAATGGGGGAGAAGTTTCAGAGAGTTTTGTGGAGAAGTTTAGAGAGCTATCTCCTCTTGCTTTGGTTTTGTTCCTTAGCTTTTGCATCTCTTTCGTTGCACTATTATTGCATTGCATGGTGATGCATAATTCCTTATATAAACTCTCTTGAAAGTGATTGTCATCAATTACCAAAATGGGGGAGATTGAAAGAACATGCGGTGCCCCCATTTTTGGTTTTGGCAATTGATGACAATCTCTATGGACTAACGGTTGCCTTGAGTTATATTTGAAGGGTTTGTCCATAGGCTTTTCTTGGAGTCCATTTGTTGGTTTCAAGGAGAGTTTGTGATGACCAAGTTGCTATTAAGGAATTATCCAAAGATTGGTCTTATGAGTGTTGAGCTTATTGCAAGCATGTCTTGAAGAAGAAGATTGTGTGATCATTCATGTTTACCTTCAAGACATCATCCAAATGAAGAGAGTTGGAAAGATTCAAGGTTGATCAAGACTAAGTCAAAGAATGAATCAAGTTGATCAACACACAAAGCATAGAAAATGTACCGAGAGGGATCAAGCGATCCCATGATATGGTAAGCATGGTCAATTACGCTTTGTGTACTAACCCATGGTCTTCGTGCGAGTTCTTTGTGGGGTTAGGTTGCGGTGTGCAAGCTCAAGTAGAATCATCACGAAGAGATCATATGCTTGAAGCTTGCTGTCCATTGTGGCGACAATGGACTTGTGAAGATGTGCAGAAGAGTGGCTCACCCATAGTGGAGTATGGGGGAGCAATCAACTAGTCTTCTTCGAGCCAATGCAATCAAGAAAGGTGGTCCAACTTGAGGGAGTCAAGATCGTCATCATCTAGCTCAAGTGGACCATGTGCAAGGCAAAGGTTTGCCCTTGATAGGTTTTCTATTTTACCGGTCTCACGGTAGTTGTGGGAGACCGGGTTATAGGATTGATTGCCGTACTATCAAGGGGGGGCTCTCGATGAGTTGCTTGATCATATCGTTCGTAGAGAGCTCAAACCATTGCATCCTTGCATCATCTTTTTGGTTCTTGTTTGGTTCTTCTCCTTGTGAGATTTGGAGCTTATGGTCATTTTTATGACAAGCTCGAGTTCATCGAAAACGGAGTTCGCATGCGTCTTCTATGATGTTTTCAGTGTTGGAGGTTTTATCGGTCTTATCCAAGGAAGGGTTCTCACCATTTTCTTATGGGCCTTTTCTCATTTGCTTCTTATTGATATTTCTATCCAGATTGTGTTAGACCTTGTTGCTAGCTTTCCAACAAACTTGGTTTCATCGAATTCGGAGCTCGTATGCGAAAGTTGTGGCTGTTTTGATATTGCCTGTTTTACATAGAGAGGTTGTACCGCCCCGTAGAGAGGTTGTACCGGTTGACCGGTACAACCGGTGTTTGGAGCGGTTGTACCTCTCCAGAGTTGGTCCGGAGGTTGTACCGGCCATGTACCGCTCTACCACCGGACTAGTTTCTGTTTTGGAGCGGTTCTTGGGCGGTTGTTGACCGGTTTAACCGGTTTAACCGGTACTACCGGCTCCCCAGGCTGTTGTACCGCTTAGAGCTTTTCCCAGGTTGGTTTTTCCTCTGCTTTGGCCGGTTGTACCGGTTCGTGAACCGGTTGTACCGGTCCTACAGGTTTCTGCACATAACGGGCAAATTCGTGGGGACCTATTTAAGGGGGTCTTCTTCCCCAATGGTTCCCCAACTCTTGAGCTCGTTTTTGCCCCCCATTGTTGACCTTTTTGAGCTTGCTAACTCTCAATCCCTCCATGGATTATTGCTAGTTTTTGAGGGAAAAGAGAGAGGAGATCTAGATCCACACTTCCACCAATCACTTTCTCCTCTATGTGAGGGGAACCCCTTGGATCTAGATCTTGGAGTTCTTGGTGTTCTCCTTATTGTTCTTCCTCTCATTTTCCTCCCTAGCATTAGTTGCTTTGGTGGGATTTGGGAGAGAAGGACTTGGGCACTCCGTGTGCCCTTGCCATTGCATTTGTGCATCGGTTTGAGTTCTCCACGGTGATACGTGGATGTTACAAGTTGAGAAGCTTATTACTCTTGGGTGCTTGGTACCCTTGAGCTTGTTCCTCTTGGGTGCTTGGGTTCCCTAGACGGTTGGTGGTGTTCGGAGCTCAATCATTGTGGTGTAAAGCTCCAGGCAAGCGTCGTGGTCTCCAATTAGGTTGTGGAGATCGCCCCGAGCAATTTGACGGGTACCGGTGACCGCCCCCAAGGGTTGCCAAAGTGTACGGGTTCGGTGACCGCCCCCAAGGGTTGCCATTTGTACGGTTTCGGTGACCGCCCTCAAGGGTCCCTTAGTGGAATCATGGCATCTTGCATTGTGCGAGGGTGTGAGGAGATTACGGTGGCCCTAGTGGCTTCTTGGGGAGCATTGTGCCTCCACACCGCTCCAAACGGAGATTAGCATCCGCAAGGGTGTGAACTTCGGTATACATCATCGTCTCCGCGTGCCTCGGTTATCTCTTACCCGAGCCCTTTACTTATGCCCTTTACTTTGTGATAGCCATATTGTTCTTTGTCATATATCTTGCTATCACATAGTTGCTTATATTGCTTAGCATAAGTTGTTGGTGCACATAGGTGAGCCTAGTTGTTTTAGGTTTTGTGCTTGACAAATTAACCGCTAGGTTTATTCCGCATTTGTTCAAGCCTAAACCGTAATTATTTTAAAAAAACGCTATTCACCCCCCCTCTAGGCGACATCCACGATCTTTCAAGTTGGTTGACACAAGTGCTAGACCGGCAACACCTTCATCTGGAGTATATTCGGAGTCGGAGTGATAGCTTCTCTTGGAGTGTTTGTCGGAGTCGGAGCCGGAAATCCATTCACCAACATGAGCTTGATGTCTTCGTTTTGTGTAGCTCCTTAATGACTTGTCCTTCCTTTCCGAATCCTTGCTTCTCCGTGAGGTTCTTCGTTCATAACGATCATCTCTACTCCTCCTCTCTCTTGGTGGCGATTCTTCTCTTTTGCTTCTTCTCTTGTAGAATTTGTTGAAGTTCTTCACCATTAAGCTCAATTCTTCATTGAAGGTTTGTTTCTCACTTGATGATGTGGGGGCTTCACTTGAGGCTTTGTAAGCACCACTTGACTTGTTGTGAAGTTCCTCCTTATCCTTGAGTGACATCTCATGAGCAACAATTCTTCCAATGACTTCCGTTGGCTTGAGATTTTTGTAATTTGGCATCATTTGGATCAATGTGCACACGGTATCATACTTTCCATCCAATGCTCTTAGGATCTTCTTGATGATGAATTTGTCGGTCATCTCTTCACTCCCTAAGCCGGCAATCTCATTTGTGATAAGTGCAAGCCTAGAGTACATTTCAGCGACACCTTCACCATCCTTCATTTTGAACTTGTCAAGCTGACTTTGGAGCACATCCAACTTGGATTCCTTGACGGATTTGGTACCTTCGTGCATATCAATCAAAGTATCCCAAATTTCCTTTGCATTCTCAAGACGGCTAATTTTGTTGAATTCTTCGGGGCACAATCCGTTGAAGATGATATCACAAGCTTAAGCGTTGTATTGCAGCATCTTCAATTCTTCCGCATTCGCTTCATGGCTCGGTTCTCTCCCATCAAAGAATTCACCTTGCAAGCCAATACAAATAAGTGCCCAAACGGCGGGGTTATGTCCGAGAATATGCATTTTCATCTTATGCTTCCAACTAGCAAAATTAGTACCATCAAAGTAAGGACCTCTACGGTGATAATTTCCCTCGCTAGACGCCATACTCTCCTAGGTTGTGAAACGAAGGCTATGACCACCAAAAGCTATGGAAATCAAAGCAAATGGAGACCAAAGCTCTGATACCACTTGTAGGACCTTGAAGTATGTCTAGAGGGGGTGATTAGACTACTTGACCAATTAAAAACTTAACATTTTCCCAATTTTAGAGTTTGACAGATTTTAGCTATTTTAGGACAAGTCAAGTAATCATCACACAGTTCAAGCAAGCATGCAAAAGCGTATATAGGCAGCGGAAATTAAAGCATGCAACTTGCAAGAAAGTAAAGGGAAGGGTTTGGAGGATTCAAACGCAATTGGAGACACGGATGTTTTTGGCGTGGTTCCAATAGGTGGTGCAATCATACATCCATGTTGATGGAGACTTCAACCCACGAAGGGTAACGGTTGCGCGAGCCCACGGAGGGCTCCACCCACGAAGGGTCCACGAAGAAGAAACCTTGTCTATCCCACCATGGCCGTCGCCCACGAAGGACTTGCCTCACTAGCGGTAGATCTTCACGAAGTAGGCGATCTCCTTGCCCTTACAAACTCCTTGGTTCAACTCCACAATCTTGTCGGAGGCTCCCAAGTGACACCTAGCCAATCTAGGAGACACCACTCTCCAAGAAGTAACAAATGGTGCGTTGATGATGAACTCCTTGCTCTTGTGCTTCAAATGATAGTCTCCCCAACACTCAACTCTCTCTCATAGGATTTGGATCTCGTGGAAAGAGGATTTGAGTGGAAAGCAACTTGGGGAAGTCTAGAGATCAAGATTCATATGGTAGGAATGGAATATCTTGGCCTCAACACATGAGTAGGTGGTTCTCTCTCAGAAATGGTAAGTTGGAAGTGTAGGTTTAGTCTGATGGCTCTCTCTCCGAATGAAGAGGAGGTGGAGGGGTATATATAGCCTCCACACAAAATCTAACCGTTACACACAATTTACCAAACTCGGTGGGACCAATTCAACAGACTCGGTCGGACCGATTTAGTAAACCTAGTGACCATTAGTGATTTTCGGTGGGACCGACATGCAACTCGGTGAGACCGATTTGGTTAGGGTTAGGGCATAACGTAATCTCGGTAAGACCAATTACACAAACTCGGTAAGACCGATTTTGGTAATAAGCTTTCCAGAGAGTTGGTCAGGTAAACTCGGTCGGACCGATTTGCTCTTTTCGGTGAGACCGAAATGTTACAAAAGGGAAACAGAGAGTTTACATTGCAATCTCGGTGGGACCGATCGCTCACTTCGGTTAGACTGAAACATTACGAAGGGAAACAGAGAGATTACAATCCCATCTCGGTGAGACCGAGATCCCTATCTGTAGGACCGATTTGCTTAGGGTTTGTGGCAGTGGCTATGACTTTTGGAATCGGTGGCGCCGGATAGGAAGAATCGGTGTGACCAATTTTGGCTTTGGGTTTAGGTCATTTGTGGATGTGGGAAAGTAGCTGAGGGTTTTGGAGCATATCACAAAGCACATGAAGCAAGAGGCTCATTAAGCAACACCTCATCCCTCCTTGATAGTATTGGCTTTTCCTATAGACTCGATGTGATCTTGGATCACTAAAATATAAAATGAAGAGTCTTGGGCCTTTGAGCTTGAGCCAATCCTTTGTCCTTAGTATTTTGAGGGATCCACTTTCATCATCCATGCCATGCCATTCATTGAGCTTTCCTGAAATAATAGTCTTGGAATAGCATTAGCTCAATGAGCTATATGTTGTTATGAATTACCAAAACCACCTAGGGATAGTTGCACTTTCAATATGCAAGTCCAATTCCTGCACTGACTGACCAATCTCAGTGGCCTGAGGTGGAAATAGAATTTACCTTGTGACCCCATGTCACTAGAAGAAAGGCTGGGAGGCCAAAACAGAGCAGATTCAAAGCTTGGTTTGAGAAAGGTGGTTGTAGTAAGAAGGGGAAAAAGGAAAAGGAAAAGAATGATAATCCCAAAAGGGCTCAAAAAGGTAACAAAAATAGGTGCAAGTTGTGTGAGGTACTTGGGCACAGAATTGGTTCATCCAAATGCATCTACACTCCTCAGAGGCCAAAGTATGTTTATGTTACTGTTGTTGCAAGTTTTTGATTTTGCTACTTGTTCTAGTATCTAACCAAGTCAAATGCTTTATTTTTTAGGAGGAAGCATGCAGAAAAAACCCCACCTCTTGTTGTTGAACAATGTTGGCCAGTGAAAAAAAAGCAAGACTCAATGGCTTTAGAAGGAAGAGCACTAAGCAGATAATGTTTGGTGACAAAGATATGGAGCAAACTGAAACTGTTACTGCTGAACATGAGCTAAGTGTTTCTGTTTTGGACGATGTGATGCATACTGAATCTGTTTTGCAGGCGCTAGGGCAATCTGAAACTGTTGCAGATGAAGCAATTGTTGTGCTGCCATGCGAATCTGCTTTGACAGCTGTGTTGCCATGTTTGGAGGTTGTGCTGCCAAGTGTTGAGTTGCAAACTGAAGTATGTGTGCCATCTACTCAATCTGCAGAAGTGCAAACTGAAGTAGTTGAACAATGTCTGCCATCTACTCAATCTGCAGAAGTGCAAACTAAAGAAGTGGGACATGGTTGGGCCGAGCGGATCGGGCCCGGCAGATCCTGGCGTGCGTGCGCACTGCCGTCGAGAGGGGGGATGGGCTGCATGCAAGAGGGTCAATGACATGTGGGCCATCCCTGTCCCATGCATGCCATGCAACGTCGCAGCCTAGCTATTATGTGCTCGTGAACGCTGTGACACAGCCGAGCCATTTGCATGCGGGCTTGCATGCACGCATCGACGCAGTAAAGCACGGCAGGAGCGCAGCGTATAGGTACGTCGCATCCAAGCTATTTTAACAAATGCATGTTTGAACCTGAGACATGGGACGGACGCGTCGGTGGTGCGGGCGGTGGTGCAGCTCCTTTTTCAGCGTCACGCGCGGATGAACGGGCTTGTTTCCCACGCGGCGTCACTGCCGATGCAAGTGCACGAAATGATGCATCTCGCCTGTGCCGCTCGTGCCTCTTTGGATGCTCTGCCCGCCGTTTTTGAATTAATGCCCGCAATTACTTATGCCAGTACGAACGGAGAAGAGAAAACGATCGAGAAGGCACCGTGTACACATTGACCACGGCTGCAACGCAGCTATAAAAGGGCACCATTTCCTCATCCCTCTCACACTCATCTCTCAAGCCTCCTCCGCTTTTTCTTTTCGAGCCAAATCCACCACTCGAGCCACCATGCAGTTCAACGGCCCTACCTACCGTCGCCCTCGCACCGTGCCGGAGAGGGAGTACCCGGCCGGAGTCATCGTCGAGAATAGCCTGAGGGTGTGGGCCATCTCAAGGTGGAGGGGCCCTAGAGAGTTGGCTCGCTTCTTCCTCCAAGCCGGCTACCGCCACATCCCTCCAGGCACTCCGCCCATGTTCCACCTCCACGAGAAGTACGATGGCAACACCAATGGCCTCGTCAGCGGCCTCTACGTCACCTTCACCAACCCCTATGACGCTCACCACCTCCTCGACGAGGTGTTCTGGTGTGGATGCGAGTTTATCGCGTTCACGACCTACAACATCTTCACCAACTTCCACCACATCTTCCCTCACCCCAACGGCATGCACACCCTCCCCTACCAGATGCCGGAGAACGACGAGTGAGGGGCGCCGGCTAAGGAGGAGGGGCCAAGGAGTTGTTCGAGTGTGAGTCTTTCTATCTATCTAGCTTGTGTTTGTGTTGGTTCGGGCATGTGTGCCCGTGTCTTCTATCTATCTAGTTTTAATTATTTTCCTTTCATGTTTTATGAACTATATGTTGTAAGGGGATGCCCCTCTATATGTTCTATCTATCTATGCTACTAGGGTACCCGATGCCCCTCTATCGTGCTATCTATTAATGTTTTTTCGGGCTATCGTGCTATCTATTAATTTTTTTTGATTTGTGCTATGGTGTTTTCAAAGTTTCTCCATTGCATTTTATTTATGTGGCCATGTGAACTAAAAAATGCACTAAAACATGATGCAATCATATAAGTTGTTGTTAGCACATGTCTAGTTAATTATCTTCCTTTTATGTTTTATGCACTATATGTTGTAAGGGGATGCCCCTCTATGTTGTAAGGAGATGCTACTAGGGGCACACTAGATGTCTTTCTTTTTTGAGAGGGGCACAACCTTTTTCGGTTGAAACACACGAGTAAAAACTTTGAAAACACCATAGCACAAATCAAAATCAAAATAAAAATGGTGCTTGGTTGAAATAAACTAGAACCAAACAATTGCAACTTTTTTTGTTCACAAAGACTGCAAGTTAGACTGCTAACTAGAACCAACCTTTTGTTTTAGCCGAAACAACACGGGACCCTACCATCGGACACGATAGCTTATGCATAAAAATAGCTCAAATAATTATCAGATGAGTTATCTAAAAAAAGGTGAAGGCGGGAAACTTAAAATTTGTGAAATAACCTAAAGCCGAAAAGATATATCGATGTCAATGACCGTGTGCACTTTTTTTTGCACTAGCTACACTTCTTTTATCAATGGGCCTGGATATGTTCTATTCGGCCCTGCCTAACTTCTATATGGGCCTGGCCTTTTCGGGCAACTGTGGACGGACCTTTTTTTTCCTTTTCTCCCTCTACCACTGAAACTGAAACTGATGACGAACTGAAGAACTAAAAAACGAAATAGAGTGGAGAAGACATGCCAAATTTGTACAGCACAACACTTTTATTCAAATGTAAATATCATTACGATTACAAATGATGCCCAATCTATTCACTTACGACTAATTATCATCGAATAAACAAATGTGAGAGCAATTACACAAACATAAAAAAGTTCGGCCATCAGCCCCATCAAATTGCCCTGCTTCTGCAATTCGATGAGTTTCTTCATCTGCTTGTTCAGCTTCTTCAGCGCTGCCGTCACTCCTGCATCCCCCACAGTAGCACCAATGGAATGGGCCCCCCCAATGGAATCGCCAGATCCAGGGGCCCCAGATCCAGACGCGCCCGATCCAAACTTGCCCAACTTCTCCGCCTCCAACGGTAAATCGAGCTCCCCTGATGCACCCTCCAGTTGAATCTGCTCTATGTACTCATCTAGCCACTCAAAATGGGTGCATTGCTTCAATTTTTGAAATTGGAAAGATGAACCCTAAATCCCAAATCCGATGAAAAAAGGGCAAATATGAAATTGGGAGACAAAAACCAAAATTGGCATATTGAGAAGTAAAATCTCACCTTTCCCTGCTCTGGTTTGCTCTCGCATTTCACGAATTCCCGCCCAAGGTTGCCATTCTTGTCGGTCGTTGTGACTAGCCGCTTCAGGGGTGTGATACGTGGGCATGCAGGGCACCTTGTCATGGGCACTGCGCCATAGCGCGACCATGAGCGGCGGGAGGCTGAAGCGGATCTCGACATTGCTAGGTCGCGCCCTGGAACGGCGTTGTTGCGCGTCGTCGCCGGAGAAGAAGAACAACAACGGTCGCGGAGGGGGGAGGAGGGGCTCGGGTGCTGCATGGCTCGGGGCACGGTTAGGTGTCCTCTTGTACCAATGCTGACCTGGATAAGTTAGTGGGTCCCATGCTGTGGGTCCCGCTCACCTGACCAATGCTGAGTTGGATAAGTTAGTGGGTCTCATGCTGTGGGTCCCGCTCACCTGATTCGAGTTTTAAACATGTGTCTTTGGATTAGGCAGCAGTGTCGCATGGGAGCTATTTTTTCCAACGCAGATGTCGCATGAGAGCCATTTCAACCAACTACGTCGCATGAGAGACAATTCACACCAACGACGTCGTATGGGAGCTATTTGCCCGGGCAGATGAGGTCGTTCGTCGACGCATGCCCACACACATTATTCAGCGGCCTCACACGACTCAAGCTAGAGAATTTGAGGCTACCCGAATCCGAATCCGAATCCGATTTTCCAAAGATTTTAGGTATATGCGAGCGGCTGCAGTCCCTCCGCTTGTACAACTGCGACGCCGGGATCAAGTCGTCGCTCCAAGTGGAGCACCAGCAGCTCAGTGAGCTTGAGATCATCAAGAGTGGTTTCGAGAGGGTTGATCTGAAGTGGCTCCCGGAGCTCAGGACCCTGAATTTTTCCTCTTGGAAGTCTCATCATGATGATCCCATGGCATTCCGTCACGTCCCGCTGCTCCACACCGTAACTATGAGTAATACGGCCGCTTCATATCACAAGATGCTAAGGTTGAGCGAATTTCTCGGCACGGCCACCATAAGCAACCTGCATTTAAACTTTGAAAGCGAAAGTGTTAGTGAAGGTTACAGCCTTGTTGATAATGCACGTAATTTTTCCATGGCTATGTCACTAATTGTGAGGGCTTAATATATTTTTCATTCTCTTTACCTTTTCCCAGGTCATGTAATCATTGTCAGGTTCTAGTCTTTAACCTGGATAATATATTTTTCATTCTCTTGGCCTTTTACAGATTTGGGTCAAACCTGAAGGTCCAATAGAATTATCACAAGTGTTCGACAAACTAAAGTTTGTGAAATTGGCCGACATTTCAGAAGAATGCGATCTGACCTGGACATTGTTCCTCTTGCGAGGCGCACCTAGCCTCGAGGAGCTATGTGTAAGCATGTGGAATAGATGTGACTTGGTAAGGGGTGACAAGGATAGGAAGAAGCTTCAGCTTAGCAAGGAGAAGAAGGACGCGGGCACGGAGTGGGAATCATCTTCCTCATCGGATTTCCAAGCACCACAATCTAGACGTGCTCAGGATCTTTGGGTTTCAGTTGCAAGACAAGTTTGTGAATTATGTCAATGGTGTCATGGAATCGGCGGTTGATCTCAAGGGAGTGTACCTGTATAAGAGGCCGGGTTGTGGGGCTTGTGTGTGCAGAATGCGGAAGGATGGATATCTGTGGACCGAGAAGCAGAAGGTCTCGCTTTTGAATAGTTTCAACATGGATGCATGCCCGCTCTTAACGATTTACTTCCCGAGCTCAAGATCCTGAAGGATCGATGTGTTTCGTTGACCTCGAGTGCTGCTCGTGTATCATGTTTTGAGTTTCCTTGATATGGTAACTAAATTCAACATAGTGAGCATCGTATAATAGCCGCGAGTGTTAGCTAATGGCAAATGCTGATAATTCTTGTTATGGAAAAAGCTTACTAATATTTGTGCTGCATAACATGGTGTTATCATGCCTTACAAATTGTATGAATAGTGAAATATTGCTAAGGATCTACAAATAAAACTGTGCTTCAAATTTAGTCCTTTGAAAAAAATTGTGTGCTACTCATCGGATTCCCCTTGAGAAAATGCTTGTGATCCACCAATGAAATCGTGTTGTCCTCCAAAAAACAAGGAAGCAGTTCAGTGGTAGCAGTACTGCTACTACCGTTCCTGATCGCACTGCTAATGCGGCGCCATTGTTAGTACTCCCTCCGGTCCTTTTTACTCTGCATATCAAGTCAAACTTTACAAAATTTGACCAATTTATATTAAAAATATCAACATCTACAATACCAAATATGCATACTATGAAACTATATTTCATAATGAATCTAACAATATTGATTTGGCATTGTGAATGTTGGTACTTTTTCCTATAAATTTGGTCAGAGTAGAGATAGTTTGACTTCGGACAGAACTTATATGCTAAATAAAAAGGACCGGAAGGAGTGCTATGTTGATTTCTATAAAAAGTCTTATATTTAGAAGCAGAGGGGGTAATATATATGGAGCGTTTCTGCCCGTTCGTCGTCATATGTTTTACAAGAAAGCCCCTAATTTTTTTTCTTTAAGTAACCCATGGTCCAACATTAAGTGCCATTTCTCTATTGGGCTTTGGCCCAACTGCGGCGGCCGTTATCTCGAGCGCCTGGGCGCCGGTTAGTAATTTGCGTTCAGGTGCAGTAGGCTCAATTCGCTTTGTTTTCAGCCCGTTAGGTCCTTGACTTTTATTATTATACACAGAATATGTTAAACATGAGTACTTGCAACCATAATTTGGATTAAAATAATTTGTATATATGTTATTTGATCAGAAAATAAGTAGTTGCAACCGTGCTATTATTTGCTCCTATTAACCACCTTAAAATTCTGTTCAAGGTATAAACTTAATTAACTTAATTAATTGCTATGGTGTATTTTTAAAAATGCTAACACGCAGTATAACTTTTATATCATCTTTACATATATGAAATATGTTATGAGGGCCTATATGGATAGGAGGGATTATGAATGATCGATTTCAATGGGCATATAGGAGTACTAAAGAAGGGAAAGAATAAAGGTTGTGATCGGTAGGGATAAAAAAAGAACGAAATGTTCAAAAGAATATGAAAATATCACAAAGGAACTGGTATTAATACCAAGGGTGTGGCATGCATGCAATGCAATACTAAAAAGGAACTAATACCAAGGGGTGTGGGAGAGGCACACATATATGTGTTGTTGCGCAGTGTGCGGTCGTTATGTGCATCAGAAATAATAGAGTCGAGTTGTATGCAACGAAGTAGGGTTGTTTCGCTCGGGCTTAGACAATTCTTTTATTAATCTTTCGTATGCAGCGGTGGCCTATAACACATTTAATATAATCTTTTTATTGAAATCAGAATCATCTTACAGAAATCGTACCAAAAGTATTGTGGGTGTACCATACTTTTTAACGTACTACTGATATGAATTTCTGCTAGACCTCAGTGTGCGCCTCTCCGCCATGGCTGGGCACAACTAGGATCAATTATCTCTTTCGTTGCAACGCAGGGCATATGTGCTAGTACATAACATGAAAGCATGCTATAATAATTGAACATATTAAGAAATATGGACTGCCTATCAGACCGGGCAATTCTTCCAGAAATGCCCGTCGGACGTACATATAATACACGTGATGTCAGTGTATTGTCTTTAATCTGGACTGTCCAATCCGGTCTGATGGACGGCCCGTATTCACGGGAGGCATAGTAAAAGGACTTCTTTTGAGCAAATTAAGAAATAAAGATCGCCCGGTCTGCTATTGACCTAGTGTGCAAAAAGTTGTCTCTATTATACACCTTGCCCAAAAAGAATGTCCACTGGTGACTGCAAATTAAGAATGCTGAGGTATTGCAAGATTAGATAGCGGTGATTGGTCTGCAGAAGTAAAACTCGTCCACTTGGCTGCCAGCATACTCACGCTGGCTTCCATTTTGTAAAATAATTTCTGAATGATTAGTCTGGCAAGGCTCACGAACAGGAGTGTATTGGTTGACATTCTGGGCCTACCAACCGTATCACTAGATGCATATTGGGATGTTGTTTTATACTCCCTCATTCCCAAAATAAATGTCTTAACTTTATACTAGTTTTAGTATAAAATTGTACTAAGCTTGAGACATTTATTTTAGGACGGAGGAGTACTATACTAATTTAATATCATAAATATTTCTATACTCTTTTTATAAAATTGGTCAAACATATTTTTTTGACTTAACACAAGATTTTGTTTTTCAGGGAGACATTTTTTTGCGGGGAGCTGTCGATCTATTTATCTTCAATCACGGCAGTACAACGAACACCAAAAATAAAAAAAAAATGCATCCAGATTAACCACCTAACGACGACTACAAGCACTGAAGTGAGCCGAAGGCGCGCCGCTGTCATCGCCCCTCCCTCGTCGGAGCCAAGCACAACTTGATGTAGTAGACAGTCAGAAAATCGTCGTGCTAAGGTCCAATAGGACCAACGCTTCAGAACAACAACCGTAAGCTGATGAAGAGAAGTTTAGATCAGAAGGATCCAACCTAAAGACACATGAACAAGGATCGGATCCGAGCGGATCCACCAAAGACAACCACCGACCAAATCTCGTGAGATCCGCCGGAGACACACCTCCACACACCCTCCGACAATGCTAGCCACACCATTGGGACGGTGGCTAGACGGGAAGAACTTTATTCCATCTTCAACAAGCCGCCGCCGTCTCGTCTTCTTGAGCAAGACACGAACCCAAACAAAACTTGAAGAAACACGTGAAAACGAAGCCCTCCCGCCGGCATGGGTCGGGGTCCACCATGCACCCATGGTCCTAAGGCCACAAAAGACGTGGAAGATCGCCGCCGCCGCCGACGGGAGGCAGAAACCCTAGCCACCTTTTTTAGGGAGACTTAACACAAGACTAAAAGTATAATTATTTGGGGACAGAGGTAAGGTGTAATAACTCAGATATTAGCGTCATAAATCGACGCAATGCGTGGGAGCAGGGGCATATGATTCGGGATGACTTCAATTAAGAGCATCTACAGTCGGGCTCCTCAAATTGACCGGGCGAGCGCGGGGACCACTGATCGGACAGGAGGGAGAAGAAAAGGTAGCAAAAAGTTGACCCAACTGGACCCCTCATATCTTTCCTATATGTGTGGGTTGTCTGCGAACTCTCGTATCCATCTCAAATATGGGGAGGATATAAGGGCTCGCGGACACGCCCGGGCGCGGCAAGCCAATACGCCACGCAGGACGCGGCCCCACACCAAACCACCTTTTCTCTTTCTTTATAAATTCTTTTCTTTCTCTCTTTTCATCTCCATCAATCATGTGCAAGTGACTGGACATACGAGGAAGAAAATAAGAATTATGGTTGCGCGGATGGATAAGTAGGGGCTTAAAACGGACACATCTAGTCACTAACAGGGCGCGTCCACGGACATTTGAAGGGTTGAATTAGAGGCGTTTGAGGGGTTGAATTAGAGGTACGTGGGTGTAGATGCTCTAATACTACGAGGAACGGCAATTACCGATGTGCAAGGCTTGGGTCTAGGATATGCACGTGGAACCAAAGTACAAATTCAGAAACCATCAGTACAAATTAATTGAGATCAGCATATCTTCCTTTCAGCAGCCTAGTTAGCTTGCTTTTACTGGTGTGTCGTAAAAAGACATTTATGTATCTGACGTTAAAAATGTTTGGTTCTGTCTGGATGCTACGGTTAGGGCAGCGTTTTGCCCGTTCCAGGTTAACACTCCGACACCTGTGTTGGGTCTTGGGTGTGAGGCCTGTTTATGTGGGTTGCCGGGAGGAGGGAAGGGATGTGGCTCCCTCTCTCGTTGCAGCTCCTGCCTTTTGCGTAGTTCTTTAGCTCTGGTTATGTCCTTTTAGCTTTGTATAATCAGGAAGACATTTTTTTTTCCGATGGTAATAGAGTTTTATTCTACAATCATAGGGTTACAATCGAGAGGCAAAAGTTCCTCCACACATAGTGGTCCTCGATCCAGCCATACAGCAGTAGTACGTTCCGTACGACTGTATGTAGCCAGACGATCTGCTACCCTATTTTGCATACGGCTAATTTTCATAGGAATAAAAGCTCTATCTACCATAAGATGATGAATCTCATTAATAAGATGCCCATAAGCCGATCTAGTTAAGCTAGTACCAGATAATGCGGAAAGAGTTGTCGATGAGTCAGACTGGACGATGATGGCATGCTCCCAATGCTGGGTCGATATCACCATGCCCTGCATTAGTGCATGTAGTTCCGCCTCGAGTGCGTCGTTGCAGTTGAAGATGTATCGATAAGCAGCAAAGATAACACTTCCATCATGCCTCCGTAGTACCATACCTGCTGCAGCTGACCCATCCGCCTGGGAGAAGGATCCATCTACTGATAAAGAAGCTTGGCCCGACGGAGGAGGCGGCCATGGAAGGGCCTGCGAAACCACCTTTGCGACCAGACGTTGCTCCTGCACCATAGGCATTTTGCCCTTGATGATTTCGTCCGTTGAGAACCTCCTGGCCAGGTCCAGCGATTGCATGTAGCTCTGTCAACGGAATCGATGGCACCTCCGTCCCGTGCGTTAAATCGTTTCGGAGCGACCATAGACGCCACAGCAACATGATCACACAGTCCTTCATGAAATCATCACAATTTGCAAGGACATTTAGCAACCAGTCTTTCCCCGTGTCTAGCAGCTCTTCCTGCCGGGGTAGTTTCCATACCGCCCTCATTTGTGCCCAAACCTCTTGAGCATAATCACATGCAACGAGCGCATGGAAACTAGTATCTTCTTCCTTGGCACATAATGAACAAGAATCTCTCTTTGAGACGTGCCGATATTTCTTGCATGCATTAGTAGCCAGAGCCCCAGAGACTACCTTCCAGGCTAAGATTTTCATTTTTAGCGGCACTCTAGCATTCCAAATACATTTCCAAACAGGCCTTTGTCCGGTTGGGTGAGCACTGGACGCTCCCACCATGTCTTGGACCTTGCCTAGCGTGGCCAAACGGTAGGCACTCCGGACCGTGAACTGTCCGTTCCTTTCTGGGAACCAAGCTAGAAAGTCTTGCCCATTTCTCGGTGAGGTGCGAATTTTCAAAATCTCACGTACATCTAGATCCCAAAAGTGTTCCCTCAGGAGCTGCTCCTTCCAAGCACCATGCTCATCAATAAAGTCTGCTACCCAATGTAGGCGGCAATTTCCTTTCGGCATGACCGGACGTAGATTATGGCCTCGTGGAATCCAGGCATCTCTCCATGTTTTGATTAACGAACCATCCCCCACACGCCAAATGATCCCTTTCTTCACAAGCTCAAGACCATGGTCAACTCCTTTCCATACCGGAGAGGAAGTAGCAGGAAGACATTATGGTTTCATATAATGGAAATAAGAGAGAAAACTCTCTTTATAAAAAAATAAATATGTATATATATATATATATATATATATATATATATATATATATATATATATATATATATATATATATATATATATATATATATATATATCCCGCGATACCGTTTCATGGTTCGCACATACACTTTTACATGATTGTCCATACAATTTTTTAATTTTTGCGGGTGTCCACACAATTTTGTTGCAAAAGAGAAAAACAAGTCCACGCATGCATTCAAATTTCACGTACCCTCATCTTCGTTCACTCACTATTGAATGCCTCGGGCACGGTTTGTATAGTTTCTGCGATGCCCCCAATATCCAGACTCGCCACCTCGAGTACGACACGGGCGATGTCAAAGGACAGGCTGGCAGCCTTCATGAGACCGCCTCCCTGCTTCTTCCTAGTAAAGCTCCCCAGCACGCCCGGCCATATCGGCGCGCTTGCCACCCAGTCTTGATAACCGGTCAGCCTGTTGTTGGTGTCGACGAGGCACCGCACATGCAGGTACACCTCCTTGCCGCCGTCGTAGGTGGAGCGGTAGGACAACAAGAGCGTCGACTTCTTCCTGCACATGCCGCACATACCAGACGGGTGGTAGCCGAGATCGAAGGCGCGGCCGTCCTGGATGACACGCCTCGGCAGGAAGGCGCAGCAGGGGTGGAGGCGGCAATCCCTTTCGCGGTTGTAGTACCTGTAGCCGAGAATCTCGCGTCCACACAGGCCGCAGTACATTTGAGGGTCGCCGGAGCCAGACTCGGCATACAACACGAAGTCGCCGGCGTAGTTGACATGCTTGAAGGTGGCCGGAGCGGTGGCGCACTCTGGGTGGGCGTCGAAGTTGCATGGCTCGCACCGGTAGTGTGCCGCCCCTTTCCCGTACCTCTTGCACACGTCGCAGTGGAATTGATTTGTGTTCACAAGGCTGAGCTTGTGCTCCGGGTGCGTCCCGGATGTAAGGAGATCACCTCCCTCCTTCTTCCTAGCAAAGCTTGCCAGCACGCCCGACATTATCGGCGCGCTCGCCACCCAGTTTTGATAACCAGTCAGCCTGTTGTTGGTGTCAACCAGGCACGGCACATGAAGGTACACCTCCTCGCCGCCGTCGTAGTTGGAGCGGTAGCACAAGGACGTCGTGGACGTGTTCTTGCACATGGAGCACCTACCAGACGGGTGGTAGCCGAGCTGGAAGGTGCGGTCGTCCTGGACGACGCGCCTAGGCAGGAAGGCGCAGGAGGGGTGGAGGCGGTCATCCTCTTGGCGGTTGTAGTAGCTGTAGCCGAGAACCGCGAGTCCACACAAGCTGCAGTACATTGGAGGGCGGCCGGAGTCGGGCGCGTGATACAACACGAAGTCGCCCGCGTAGTTGACATGCTTGAAGGTGGCCGGAGCGGTTGCGCAGTCGGCATGGGCGTCGAAGTCGCATGGCTCGCACCGGTAGTGCGCTGTCCCTTCTCCGTGCTCCTTGCACACGTCGCAGTTGAAGCTCCAGCTTGCCATGTTCACCAGGCTGAGCTTGTGCTCCTGGTGCAATTCGTGATTGACCCTCGCTGGCAGCGCCCCAGATGTAATAGTCATGTCTGCTGGCTTGCTTAATCTCTTAATTTGCCTCTCAACTTGTCAAAGGCGACCTACAGGCTGGAGTAACAGCTTTTAATTAGAACACACCCTTTTTGTTTGGCCTGTCAACAGCCAGAGAAAGAAGAAACATATATACAACAACAACAACGAAAACAACGACTCAGAGGGTGCTTGGATACGTTTTAGTCCCATGACTAAAAGTAGTGAGACTAAAACTTGCTAGCCTCACCCATGCTTGGATCCAAATATTAAAAAGACTAAAATCAAGTTATTGAGCATTTATTATCCTCCAAACCCTCCAATCCAGAACTCGCATGTGTTAAAGGAGAGGAATTAAATGAGGAGAGAGAGAGCTAATACATATTTTAATAGATTTCCTATGACTATTTTTTTTTTGCCTCAAGACTAGTCCTAGCCTCTCTTTAGTCAGGGCTGCTTGGAACTTTAGCCTCTAAAAGAGATTATTTTTAGTCAGACTAAAAATAGTCCCTTGGATCCAAGCATCCTCTCATTGGACGAATCATGAATTATTAAGTAAATGTACAATGGTTGATAAAATAATTTTATATTAAACCCACAACATAATTAAGATATGTCAATAAAAAGTGACATACAGTGGGTTACTTTGTGTCTTATCTATAATGACCAGATACCTTCAAATCTGTGTTGAGACATACTTCCTCCGTCCGGGTTTATTAGATCAAGACACATAGTAATTTGCTCACATTAATTCTTCTATTCCATTCCCAATGCACTCTCTCACATGCATGCAGCCAATGAAAAAGCACGCATGAAGTGTATTAATTTTCTAGCCATGGCACCAACAACAATGGCTTTAAATGCAACCAATGAAATGGTTGCCTGCATGCACCTTTTCAAAGCAGGGCCTTATAAAGAGGGACATGCTTGTGATGCTGAGGGGCCTAATAAACCCGGACGGAGGAAGTACTGTGTTAGAGATCATCTCTTGACAGGAAAGAAGACAAAATTCTCTCTCTTTTTTTATATCTCTCCCCTCCATCTCAGCAATTATACTACGTGGCAATGCTTAGATATAACCATTATACATTGCCCTAAGGATAATCTAACAATCCAAAATCTGGTTATGTGCTCGAATAACAAATCAACTGGATAGGTTAGCGAATCTGTTTCTCGTGGTAAAGAGAAGAATTACATGTTGTAGAAGACTATTCAAAACGAGCATGTGATTCGAATGATGTGACTAAAGCAATATCTTAAAGACAAGGGCTGAGAACAGGTTGCTAAATGCAAGTGGTACCAAAAATATTATCCTCCCTTTTCCTGAAGATAGGAAGAACTTATGAACAAGATGGGTTACTCCATGGCATGACCGATGGAACACCATCGCGTACACACAAACACACCGACAGAGATGAGCGACACAGAATTATTCACCTTGGCCGGCCGGGATTCCTCCTATCCCAGGGTCCCCGTGAGTGCTAGAAGACTGTGTGTGTGTGTGTGTGTTGGGGGGAGAGAGAGAGAGAGAACTGCTCTCTTATATTGAGAGAGAGAGAGAGAAAGAGATGATTGAAGAGCCACGGAAGGAAACTCCTATAAAGACAGCTGATTGAAGAGCCAACAAGAAAACTTCTCTCTTGACTTGATCTGATACTGATTACTGAATGGAATAGAAAGTTTCCTTACCGAAAAAGGGTTCCCCGCTTTGTATACAAAGCAACCAACCGAATCATACAGGGATAGGTGCTGGGGCGGAAGGAGCACAGTCACGTCCAAAAGAAACAACAGAGAAAGAGCAAAAGAAACAAATGCCGACAACGATGGATCAACAAAAACGAAGAAGCCTCGCGATCGCTGCGCCCACCGGGCTCATCCACTAGGCTCCAAGACTCCGAAGCGCCGGCACCAATTAACAACTCCAAGAAGGAACGCGACGAAGACGACGCTGCTGCCAAGGGTTTCCTCCGGTACACGACGAGGCGAGAGGAAGGGTAGCCCCCGACGCCCTCCCGGAAGGTTAGGTGGCACCCACAGGCGCCACCGCGCCGGAGTCGGCCACGCCGACAGGGGTTTCCCCCGATCCCAACCCGCACCTCGGGCGCTCCGGATCTCGCCACCAAACCAACCACCACCCTGTGCCAACGCGGTCATGAGGCCTCCACGCTGTCTCACCACGGCACCGCGAAGTGAGGACAACACGACGAAGAATCGGATCCGGGACTAGGGCATCAGCACCATCGGCATGCGGGAGGGCCCCACCTCCACCGTCAGCGACGGTAGCCGTCCAGACGCAATAGCAGGAGCACACCAGGCCCGTAGGCCCACAGGCCCGGCCGAGCCCTCGTGGGCCCGTAAAGCTCCCGCCTTCGCGCTGCTGCCGGCACACCGTCGACGCCGACGCCCCATGTCCGAGCCGCTCCTCCTCCTCACCGCGCCACATACAACGAGACCACGCCGGGGGGCCGGCCCGCTAGGGCCCAGATGGGGCCCGTCGGGCCCAGATCTGGGCCGGCGGCGCGTCGACGGCCACCCAGCACCGCCACGCCGTCCCGCCGCCAAGGAGCGGCGCCATCACCACGCCTGCCGCCGGCTGCCGTCGTAGGGCCGCCGGACCGCAGCCAAGCCGGGCTGCACCGCCGCCACCTCCCTGCCCCGGGAAGGGAGCACGCGCGTGCGGGGACTAAAGGGCCCGCCGCCGCCGGCACCACCCGGGCCAGCGCCGGGGGCGCCCGCCGATGGCGGCGGGGGAGACGGGGGAGGAGGGGACCTGCGGGCGAGGGGTGCGAGCTTCGCCCCGGCCACCTCCCGGGGAGGCGGAGCGAGGCGGCCTAGACGGAGGAAGGGTAGGGCGGAAGGGGGGCGGAGGCGGGGCCGAGGCCGACGGCCGGCGGCAGTGGGAGGGTCGGTGGCGGCGGGAGGGAAGCGGGGGAAACCCTAGCGCCCGCCTAGTCGCGGGAGCCTAGTCGCGGGAGCCTCCAGAAAGTTTCCTTAACCAATTGGTATTTACTTTGCATGAAAAAAAAGTTTGATGGACAAGAGATTGCAAAGAATTTTTCTGACAGTCGTATCTCAAGGAGAGCTGGGCGTTACTGCAATTCATCATATAGAAAAAGAGAATTGGCCCAGGTTATAAGAAAGACCGGCCCTACAAATCATACATTGCCCTGTCCAGTGGCGGAGCTTGTAGAGATGATCTTTTCCCTTTTTTTTCTTTGCAACAAAAACAGGACAGGTGTTATCTGTTGGCATTAACAAGTGGAGCCGCACACATAGAGACAAATTAATACTCCTTCCATTTTCATAATGTAGTGCCGCACACATAGATTTTTTTGAAAAATCAAACTTTGCCAACTTTGATCAAATTTATAGACAAAACTATTTATATCAACAATACCAAATATATAAAATATAAAAGTAGGTCTTATGATGAATATAATGATATATGTTTGGCATTCTAGATGCAAATATTTTTCTTCACAAACTTGGTCAAAGTTGGTGAGATTTGACTTTTCAAAAAAAAATATAGGGTCACGATAACTGCCACACGTGTGGTGTATCGGGTAGTTGTGCCACACGCCTCGTATGGCATGGACAGCAACCAGCCCACACACCTACGTGTGGGCAAAACAACTAATGCCCACACACACATCTTTTTTCCCTCCCGAACCCTCTCACACGTGTGTGTGTGGGCGAAGTTGATAACGCCCACACGCCCGTATGTCAGGCCTCGTACCCTCCTGGTCCCGCACGCGACGCGTGACGCCCACCGCGCGCCCGCAGTTGCCATGGTC
Organism: Triticum dicoccoides; assembly: GCF_002162155.2. Classification (NCBI taxonomy): domain Eukaryota; kingdom Viridiplantae; phylum Streptophyta; class Magnoliopsida; order Poales; family Poaceae; genus Triticum; species Triticum dicoccoides. Next base: position 661,413,359 of record NC_041391.1, on the reverse strand, counting down.
CAGACCCTCGTCCATGTTCGTTTATCTGTAGTTGCTATGTCGCTGAACTACAGTTGCCATGTCGGACAACTGCAGTTACCATGGTTGCTCAACTGCAGTTGCCATGTATGGTCTGATCTAATGTAGTTGCCATGATTTCATAACTTCAGGAGTTGCCACATACTAACACTAGACAGTTGAGAGAGTTGCCATGTGCTCACAAGCATGCTAGGGCAGTTCCCATGTAAAAAAGAGTTGCCATCTGCTTACGTGCACGTTGGGGCAGTTGCCATGTACGTGCACGTTGAGGCAGTTGCCATGTGTTGGAAATATGCCCTAGAGGCAATAATAAATTAGTTATTATTATATTTCCTTATTCATAATAATCGTTTATTATCCATGCTATAATTGTATTAATAGGAAACTCAGATACATGTGTGGATACATAGACAACACCATGTCCCTAGTAAGCCTCTAGTTGACTAGCTCGTTGATCAATAGATGGTTACGGTTTCCTAACCATGGACATTGGATGTCGTTGATAACGGGATCACATCATTAGGAGAATGATGTGATGGATAAGACCCAATCCTAAGCCTAGCACTAAAGATCGTGTAGTTCGTATGCTAAAGCTTTTCTAATGTCAAGTATCATTTCCTTAGACCATGAGATTGTGCAACTCCCGGATACCATAGAAATGCTTTGGGTGTACCAAACGTCACAACGTAACTGTGTGGCTATAAAGGTGCACTACAGGTATCTCTGAAAGTGTCTATTGGGTTGGCACGAATCGAGACTGGGATTTGTCACTCTGTGTGACGGAGAGGTATCTCTGGGCCCACTCGGTAGGACATCATCATAATATGCACAATGTGATCAAAGGGTTGATCACGGGATGATGTGTTACGGACTGAGTAAAGAGACTTGCCGGTAACGAGATTGAACAAGGTATCGGCATACCGACGATCGAATCTCGGGCAAGTATAATACCACTGGACAAAGGGAATTGAATACGGGATCTATTGAGTCCGTGACATCGTGGTTCATGCAATGAGATCATCGTGGAACATGTGGGAGCCAACATGGGTATCCAGATCCCGCTGTTGGTTATTGACCGGAGAACGTCTCGGTCATGTCTGCATGGTTCCCGAACCCGTAGGGTCTACACACTTAAGGTTCGATGACGCTAGGGTTATAAAGGAAGTTTGTATGTGGTTACCGAATGTTGTTCGGAGTCCCGGATGAGATCCTGGACGTCGCGAGGAGTTCCGGAATGGTCCGGAGGTAAAGATTTATATATGGAAAGTCCTATTTTGGCCACCGGAAAATGTTGAGGATTTTTCGGTATTGTACCGGGAAGGTTCTAGAAGGTTCCGAAGTGGGGCCCACCTGCATGGGGGGACCCACATGAACGTGGGTAGTGGGGGCAAGGCCCCACATCCCTGGTCAAGGCGCACCAAGATCCCCCCTTAGAAGGAATAAGATCATATCCCGAAGGGATAAGATCAAGATCCCTAAAAAGGGGGGATAACAATCGGTGGGGAAGGAAATGATGGGATTTCTTTTCTCCCACCTTTGCCAACGCTCCAATGGACTTGGAGGGCAAGAAACCATCCCCTCCACCCCTATATATAGTGGGAAGGCGCATGGGAGCTTCACACGAAGTTCTGGCGCAGCCCTCCCCCTCTCCCAAGTCCTGCTCCTCTCCCGCGGTGCTTGGCGAAGCACTGCAGGATTGCCACGCTCCTCCACCACCACCACGCCATCGTGCTGCTGCTGGATGGAGTCTTCCTCAACCTCTCCCTCTCTCCTTGCTGGATCAAGGCATGGGAGACGTCACCGGGCTGTACGTGTGTTGAACGCGAAGGTGCCGTCCGTTCGGCACTAGGATCTCCGGTGATTTGGATCACGACGAGTACGACTCCTTCAACCCCGTTCTCTTGAACGCTTCCGCTTAGCGATCTACAAGGGTATGTAGATGCACTCTCCTTCCCCTTGTTGCTAGTTTCTCCATAGATGGATCTTGGTGACTCGTAAGAAAATTTTGAATTTCTGCTACGTTCCCCAACAGTGGCATCATGAGCTAGGTCTATGCGTAGATTCTTTGCACGAGTAGAACACAAAGTAGTTGTGGGCGTTGATGTTGTTCAATATGCTTACCGTTACTAGTCCAATCTTGATTCGGCGGCATCATGGGATGAAGCGGCCCGGACCGACCTTACACGTACTCTTACATGAGACAGGTTCCACCGACTGACATGCACTTGTTGCATAAGCTGGCTAGCGGGTGCCAGTCTCTCCCACTTTAGTCGGATCGGATTCGATGAAAAGGGTCCTTATGAAGGGTAAATAGCAATTGACATATCACGTTGTGGTTTTTGCGTAGGTAAGAAACGTTCTTGCTAGAAACCCATAGCAGCCACGTAAAACATGCAAACAACAATTAGAGGACGTCTAACTTGTTTTTGCAGGGTATGCTATGTGATGTGATATGGCCAAGAAGAATGTGATGAATGATATGTGATGTATGAGATTGATCATGTTCTTGTAATAGGAATCACGACTTGCATGTCGATGAGTATGACAACCGGCAGGAGCCATAGGAGTTGTCTTTATTTATTGTATGACCTGCGTGTCATTGAACAACGCCATGTAATTACTTTACTTTATTGCTAACCGGTAGCCATAGTAGTAGAAGTAATAAGTTGTCGAGACAACTTCATGGAGACACGATGATGGAGATCATGGTGTCATGCCGGTGATGATGATGATCATGGAGCCCCGAAGATGGAGATCAAAAGGAGCAAAATGATATTGGCCATATCATGTCACTATTTGATTGCATGTGATGTTTATCATGTTTATGCATCTTATTTGCTTAGAACGACGGTAGTAAATAAGATGATCCCTCATTAAAATTTCAAGAAAGTGTTCCCCCTAACTGTGCACCGTTGCGAAAGTTCGTCGTTTCGAAGCACCACGTGATGATCGGGTGTGATAGATTCCTACGTTCACATACAACGGGTGTAAGACAGTTTTACACACGCGAAACACTTAGGTTGACTTGACGAGCCTAGCATGTACAGACATGGCCTCGGAACACAAGAGACCGAAAGGTCGAGCATGAGTCGTATAGTAGATACGATCAACATGAAGATGTTCACCGATGATGACTAGTCCGTCTCACGTGATGATCGGACACGGCCTAGTTGACTCGGATCATGTAATCACTTAGATGACTAGAGGGATGTCTATCTGAGTGGGAGTTCATAAGATGAACTTAATTATCCTGAACATAGTCAAAGACCCTTTGCAAATTATGTCATAGCTCGCGCTTTAGTTCTACTATTTTAGATATGTTCCTAGAGAAAATATAGTTGAAAGTTGACAGTAGCAATTATGCGGACAGTAGAAAGCTTATGTCCTTAATGCACCACTCAGTGTGTAGAACCCTAAAACGTCCTCTGTGGATGTTGCGAACATCGGATACACGTTTTCATAACTACGTGATAGTTCGGTTAAACGGTTTAGAGTTGAGGCACCAAAGACGTTTTCAAAACGTCGCGGAACATATGAGATGTTTCGAGGGCTGAAATTGGGATTTCAGGCTCGTGCCCACGTCAAGAGGTATAAGACCTCCGACGATTTTCTTAGCCTGCAAACTAAGGGAGAAAATCTCAATCGTTGAGCTTGTGCTCAGATTGTCTGAGTGCAACAATCACTTGAATCGAGTGGGAGTTGATCTTCCAGATGAGATAGTGATGTTTCTCCAAAGTCATTGCCACCAAGCTGCTAGAGCTTCGTGATGAACTATAACATATCAGGGATAGATATGATGATCCTTGGAAGTATTCGCGATGTTTGACACCGCGAAAGTAGAAGTCAAGTAGGAGCATCAATTGTTGATGGTTAATGAAACCACTAGTTTCAAGAAGGGAAAGGGCAAGAAGGGATACTTCATGAAATGGCAAATCAGTTGTTGCTCTAGTGAAGAAACCCAAGGTTGAACCCAAACCCGAGACTAAGTGCTTCTGTAATAAGGGGAACAGCCACTGGAGCAGGATTACCCTAGATACTTGGTAGAAGAGAAGGCTGGCAAGGTCGATAGAAGTATATTGGATATACATTATGTTAATGTGTACTTTACTAGTACTCCTAGTAGCACCAGGGTATTAAGATACCGGTTCGGTTGCTAAGTGTTAGTAACTCGAAATAAAAGAGCTACGGAATAAACGGAGACTAGCTAAAGGTGAGCTGACGATATGTGTTGGAAGTGTTTCCAAGTTTGATGTGATCAAACATCGCATGCTCCCTCTACCATCAAGAATAGTATTAAACCTGAATAATTATCATTTGGTGTTTGCGTTGAGCATAGACATGATTGGATTATGTCTATCGCAATACAGTTATTCATTTAAGGAGAATAATGGTTACTCTATTTATTTGAATAATACCTTCAATGGTCTTGCACCTAAAGGGATGGTTTATTGAATCTCGATCGTAGTGATACACATTTTCATGCCAAAAGGTATAAGATAGTAATGATAGTACCACTTACTTGTGGCACTGCCATGTAGGTCATATTGGTATAAAACGCATGAAGAAGCTCCATGTTGATGGATCTTTGGACTCACTCGTTTTGAAAAGTTTGAGACATGCGAACCATGTCTATTGGTGTATACGCATGAAGAAACTCCATGCAGATGGACCGTTTGGACTCACTTGATTTTGAATCACTTGAGACATGCAAATCATACCACATGGGCAAGATGATTGGAAGCCTCGTTTTCAGTAAAATGGAACAAGAAAGCAACTTGTTGAAAGTAACACATTTTGATGTGTGCAATCCAATGAGTGCTGAGGCATGCAGTGAATATCGTTATGTTCTTACTTCACAGATAATTCGAGTAGATTTTGAGTATATTTACTTGATGAAAAACAAGTCTGAATTATTGAATAGTTCAAGTAATTTCAGAGTGAAGTTGAAGATCATTGTGACAAGAGGATAAAATGTCTATGATATGATCATAGAGATGAGTATCTGAGTTACGAGCTTTGGCACGCAATTAAGACATTGTGGAAATTGTTTCACAATTAATACCGCCTGGAACACCATAGTGTGATGGTGTGTCCGAACATCATAGTTGCCCCCTATTGGATATGGTGCGTACCATGATGTCTCTTATCGAATTACCACTATCATTCATGGGTTAGGAATTAGAGACAACCGCACTCACTTTAATAGTTACCACGTAATTTCGTTGAGACGACACCGTTTGGAGAAACCTAAGTTGTCGTTTCTTAAAAGTTTGGGGCTGCAACGCTTATGTGAAAAAGTTTCAGGTTGATAAGCTCGAACCCAAAGCGGATAAAATGCATCTTCATAGGACACCCAAAATAGTTGGGTATACCTCCTAATTCAGATCCGGAAGCAAAAGTGATTGTTTCTAGAAATGGGTCCTTTCTCGAGGAAAAGTTTCTCTCAAAAGAATTGAGTGGGAGGATGGTGGAGACTTGATGAGGTTATTGAACCATCACTTCAACCAGTGTGTAGCAGGGCACAGGAAGTTGTTCCTGTGGCACCTACACCAATTGAAGTGGGAGCTTATGATAGTGATCATGAAGCTTCAGATCAAGTCACTACCGAACCTTGTAGGACGACAAGGACGCGTACTGCTTCGGAGTGGTACGGTGACCCTGTCTTGAAGGTCATGTTGCTAGACAACAATGAACCTACGAGCTATGGAGAAGCGATGGTGGGCCCATATTCCGACAAATGGTTAGAAGCCATGAAATCCGAGATAGGATCCACGTATCATAACAAAGCATGGACTTTAGTGGACTTGCCCGATGATCGGCTAGCCATTGAGATAAATGGATCTTTAAAAAGAAGACGGACGTGGACGGTAATGTCAGCGTCTATGAAGCTCGACTTGTGGCGAAGAGTTTTTCACAAGTTCAAGGAGTTGACTACGATGAGATTTTCTCATCCGTAGCGATGCTTAAGTCCGTCGGAATCATGTTAGCATTAGCTGCATTTATGAAATCTGACAGATGGATGTCAAAACGAGTTTCCTTACCAATTTTGTAAGGAAAGGTTGTATGTGATACAATCAGAAAGGTTTTGTCGGTCCTAAGGATGCTAAAAGGTATGCTAGCTCCAGCGATCCTTCCATGGACTGGAGTAAGCATCTCGGAGTTGGAATGTGCACTTTGATAAGATGATCAAAGATTTTAGGTTTATACAAAGTTTATGAGAAACTTGTATTTCCAAAGAAGTGAGTAGGAGCACTATAAAATTTCTGATGAGTATATGTTGTTGACATATTGATGATCAGAAATGATGTAGAATTTTCTGTAAAGCATATAGGGTTATTTGAAAAGTGTTTTTTCAAGTGAAATCCTGGATTAAGCTACTTGAACATTGAGCATCAAGATCTATGAGGATAGATCAAAAACCGCTTAATGGTACTTTCAAATGAGCATATACCTTGACATGATCTTGAAGGTGTTCAAGATGGATCAGTCAAAGAAGGAGTTGTTGCCTGAGATGTAAGGTATGAAGTTAAGACTTAAAGCTCGACCACGGCAGAAAAGAGAGAAAGGACGAAGGTCGTCCCCTATGCTTTAGACGTAGGCTCTACAGTATGCTATGCTGTGTACCGCACCTGATGTGTGCCTTGCCACATGTCTGGCAAGAGGGTACAAAGGTGATCAAGGAGTGGATCACCAGATAGCGGTCAAAATTGTCCTTGGAGTAATAAGGACATGTTTCTCGATTATGGAGGTGATAAAGAGTTCGGCGTAAAGGGTTACGTCGATGCAAGCTTTAACACCTATCCGAATGACTCTGAGTAGCAAAACGGATACGTATAGTGGAGCAACCATTTGGAATAGCTCCAAGTGAAGCGTGGAAGCAGCATTTACAATATGACCTAGAGATTTGCGAAGTACATACGGATCTGAATGTTGCAGACCCATTGACTAAAACCTCTCTCACAAGCGAAACATGATCAAATCCTAAAACTCATTGAGTCTTAATCACATGATGATGTGAACTAGTTTAATGACACTAGTAAACTCTTTGGATGTTGGTCACATGGCGATGTGACCTGTGAGTGTTAATCACATGGCGATGTGAACTAGATTATTGATTCTAGTGCAAGTGGGAGACTGTTGGAAATATGCCCTAGAGGCAATAATAAATTAGTTATTATTATATTTCCTTGTTCATGATAATCGTTTATTATCCATGCTATAATTGTATTGATAGGAAACTCAGATACATGTGTGGATACATAGACAACACCATGTCCCTAGTAAGCCTCTAGTTGACTAGCTCGTTAATCAATAGATGGTTACGGTTTCCTGACCATGGACATTGGATGTCGTTGATAACGGGATCACATCATTAGGAGAATGATGTGATGGACAAGACCCAATCCTAAGCCTAGCACTAAAGATCGTGTAGTTCATATGCTAAAGCTTTACTAATGTCAAGTATCATTTCCTTAGACCATGAGATTGTGCAACTCCCAGATACCATAGGAATGCTTTGGGTGTACCAAACGTCACAACGTAACTGGGTGGCTATAAAGGTGCACTACAGGTATCTCTGAAAGTGTCTGTTGGGTTGGCACGAATCGAGACTGGGATTTGTCACTCCGTGTGACGGAGAGGTATCTCTGGGCCCACTCGGTAGGACATCATCATAATGTGCACAATGTGATCAAAGGGTTGATCACGGGATGATGTGTTACCGAACGAGTAAAGAGACTTGTCGGTAACGAGATTGAACAAGGTATCGGCATATCGACGATCGAATCTCGGGCAAGTATAATACCACCGGACAAAGGGAATTGAATACGGGATCTATTGAGTCCTTGACATCGTGGTTCATCCGATGAGATCATCGTGGACATGTGGGAGCCAACATGGGTATCCAGATCCCGCTGTTGGTTATTGACCGGAGAACGTCTCGGTCATGTCTGCATGGTTCCCGAACCCGTAGGGTCTACACACTTAAGGTTCGATGATGCTAGGGTTATAAAGGAAGTTTGTATGTGGTTACCGAATGTTGTTCGGAGTCCCGGATGAGATCCTGGACGTCGCGAGGAGTTCCGGAATGGTCCGGAGGTAAAGATTTATATATGGAAAGTCCTATTTTGGCCACCGGAAAATGTTGAGGATTTTTCGGTATTGTACCGGGAAGGTTCTAGAAGGTTCCGAAGTGGGGCCCACCTGCATGGGGGGACCCACATGAACGTGGGTAGTGGGGGCAAGGCCCCACATCCCTGGTCAAGGCGCACCAAGATCCCCCCTTAGAAGGAATAAGATCATATCCCGAAGGGATAAGATCAAGATCCCTAAAAAGGGGGGATAACAATCGGTGGGGAAGGAAATGATGGGATTTCTTTTCTCCCACCTTTGCCAACGCTCCAATGGACTTGGAGGGCAAGAAACCATCCCCTCCACCCCTATATATAGTGGGAAGGCGCATGGGAGCTTCACACGAAGTTCTGGCGCAGCCCTCCCCCTCTCCCAAGTCCTGCTCCTCTCCCGCGGTGCTTGGCGAAGCACTGCAGGATTGCCACGCTCCTCCACCACCACCACGCCATCGTGCTGCTGCTGGATGGAGTCTTCCTCAACCTCTCCCTCTCTCCTTGCTGGATCAAGGCATGGGAGACGTCACCGGGCTGTACGTGTGTTGAACGCGGAGGTGCCGTCCGTTCGGCACTAGGATCTCCGGTGATTTGGATCACGACGAGTACGACTCCTTCAACCCCGTTCTCTTGAACGCTTCCGCTTAGCGATCTACAAGGGTATGTAGATGCACTCTCCTTCCCCTCGTTGCTAGTTTCTCCATAGATGGATCTTGGTGACTCGTAAGAAAATTTTGAATTTCTGCTACGTTCCCCAACACCATGTACCATGCAAAAACACATGGCAACTCGGTAAAAGAGAGTTGCCATCTGCTTACGTGCACACTAGGCAGTTGTCGTGTACCCTGCAAAAATACATGGCAACTCGGGTAAAAAAAGTGAGTTGCCACCTGCTTATAAAGCACACTAGGGGCAGTTGCCATGTGCGCTGCAAAAACACATGGCAACTAGCAGCTTGGGTGTGGGAGAGGAGACGGGCGTGTGGGCGAGATGGCAAATGCCCACACACCAGCCCTTGTGCGTGACTGAAAACTGGTGTGTGGGTGAACTGCTAAACGCCCACACACCGACCCCTCCGTGTGGTAAAACGGATGTGTGAGCGAACTATGTCACACACCACACACACGCCTTGTCCTACGTGGCACAGAAAATCAGCCAGATTGTGCCAAGATTCGTGCATATAGTACTGAACGGTAATGGATGCGTGTGGTTAAGATGATCAACACCCACACGTGTGGACGTTAACATTTCCGAAAATATATGCACTACATTATGGATTAGGGAAGTACAAGATGCTAGTCTTGTATACATTTACGACAACCGGATATACCTTCACACAATTCAATTAAGCTTTCAACTATTGTGTCCTGAGAAGTACGAGATGCTAGTCTCTGCAAAATCTAGCGGCCTGAACCCAAAGATTGTTTTCAAACTTCCATGTGAATCTGCGTTGTCTGACATATTTATTATGTCTATCATCACGGAAGAAACTTAGGCCATGCTTGGATTCAAGGGACTATTTTTAGTCTGACTAAAACTAGTCTCTTTTAGAGGCTAAAGTTCCAATCACCCCTGACTAAAGAGAGGTTAGAACTAGTCTTGAGACTAAAATTTTTTAGTTAATGGAACCCTACTAAAATGTGGATTAGTCCTCTCTCTCCTCATTTAACTCCTCTCCTTTAACACATGCGAGTTCGGAATTGGAGAGTTTGGAGGATAATAAATGCTCATTAACACATTTTAGTCTATTTAGTATTTTTATCCAAACATGGGTGAGGCTAGCAAGTTTTAGTCCTATTACTTTTAGTCATGGGACTAAAACGTATCCAAACACCCTCTTAGTCTAGGATAAGCAATTGTTATTCATCGCTTACTGAAAGAGCTGATGCATTAGTTATCACCTTAATTGTGTAGAGGTCTACTGATCGGCAAAAAACTTTATTGTAACATTACACCAAGGACCAGTTCCGCGACCACATGCTCTTGGAGGCTGCGCGGCGAGGGGAATTGCACGCGATCTAGGAGCACAGGGCACGCATCGTGCTCGCGCTCGCGCCCTCAGGTTACCCACACAGCCTCAAGGACGTCCTGGCCGCGCCGACCGTCATGTCGCTGATAAAGGACACAAGGGCCGCGCAGGAGGTGCCGGCGCTGCAGGAGTTCTTCGCCATGATCGCCAAGGACTCGGCGCGGGCTTGCTACGGGCCCAAGCACGTCGAGGTCGCGCATGAGCGTCTCGCCATCCAGACCCTCCTGCTCACCGACACTTGGTTCCGCAACCCCGACGTTGCTGCTAGGCGCAAGTGCGTTGATCTGGCCGAATCGGTGAAGAAGATCGGTGGCAACGTCCGCGTCCTTTCGTCGATGCATGTCTCCGGCAACCAGCTCGAGCAGCTCACGGGGATAGCCGCGGTTCTTCGGTTTCCCATGCCTGATCTCGACGACATCGAGATGTGATGATAATTAAGGGCTATGCTTATTTTCCTTCTACTACAACTAGGGTGTACTACGCTCTCTGTTTTAATTTTACTTGGAACTAATGTATCGCTTTAGGTGCCTCGAATACACAACTTTGATCACTTGTTTCTATTATACCAAGCAAAGTTTGTACATTGTGGGTGTGTTTTTTTTTCTTCTGAAAATATCAATATCGATGTTACTAAGCTCCCTAGAATTGCTAGCACTGGCTCCTGTCGTCGTGGCTTTGTAAGGCATTGATGGGGCCCGGTTGGAAGTGTGTGTTTATCGTTGATGCATGCATGTCCGTGTTCCTTTAAACCTAGCGACTCACGAGTCACGACAACGCCACATTGGTAGGAAAAACACACACGCCGACAAAGGAATGTGCGCACCTGCCATCTCTCGACAACAAAGAGACAGTGTGTAAACGCGCCATAGAAACACACTAATCTCTCGACAACAAAGAGACAATGTGTAAACACACCATAAGACACACACAAAATAACTACACCGCCTCCACTAAAGAGTCGGAACGTTCTCAAATAAGAAAAACACATATCAACCGCCTCCTGAACTAGCCTGCCAATCATAAGTGCCCGCTAAAAAAATGATAATCCACAAGTGATAAGGGACATGGCGAAGCGCCGTTTATCCTATCCTAGTACCGAATGGAACTACTAGTAAAACCAACAAGACAATGGTGCAACGACAAACGAGAAATGGCTCGACCCAACGCGATATATATACCGCATAGGATGGGGAATAGGGAGCAAAGCAAACACGCACTCTCGGGATAGCTCGCTCGGATATGGGCCGACAAATATTCGCGAATGCACATGCATCTCTCCCACCGGTTTTGGGAAGGTTTTAGAACCTTCCTTGAAATAAGTTTTCTATTTACATGCTTTTTATTTTGTTACTTTTTTCTTTTTGTCTTCTTCTTCTTTTCTCTTTTACTTTTTTTTTCATTTTAGATTTTGGAATATTTTTTCAAAATTCATGAAATATATTTCAAATTAACGAATTTATTTATTTATTCGAATAGTTTGAAATTTTTTTGAACACTTTTTTATCGGTGAACATTGGTTTTGAACTGATGAACATTTTCTGAAATTCATAAATATTTTTTTGAATTTTATGAAAATATTTTCAATCCATGAACATTCTGTGAATCGACATTTTTTAGTTTGGGATCAATTTTATAAATTTGCTAACATCTATTGAATCCATGAACTTTTTTAAATCATGATTATTCTTCGAATTCGTGAACATTTTTTTGAAATTCGGAACATTTTTGAAATTTTGATTTTTAAAATTCATGAATATGTTTTAAAATCCGGGAACATATATCTAATTCGTGGTCATTTTTTTAAAATTTGGATTGTTATTATTTGAATCCATGAACGTTTTCTGGAAATTGTACATTGTTTAATTTTTTTTCAAATTGCATAAATATTTTTGAAAGAAGCAAAAAAGAAAAGGGCGCTCACCCCAACATGGGCGTGGGCTGTGCTCGTTTGGGCGTCTTGAATTGCCCCACGCGCGAATTTCCACTAAATGGCGCTATGGGCGGAGCCCCACTACGTCGCTTGCCTCGCATTTTTCTCCCCTACCGCGCTTGTTCTCCTGATCTGAAAATGTTTATGAGTTCAAAATATGTTTATGGATTAAAAATATTCTCATGAAGTTGAGAAAATGTTCATGAATGTGAAAAAATGTTATTGAATTTAGAAGGTGTCAATAAATGTTTAAAAAGTGTAAATTAATTTTTAAAATGTTCAAGAATTTAGAAAATGGTTGTGAATTAAAATATTCATGAATTTGAGAAAATGTTCATGGATATCAATTAGCACAATTTCCTGGCGTTCTAGACGGGCCGTCATTAATTATAATCTGATATAGCTCAATCCCACTCTGTCCTCTGCATGCGCACTAGCTACATCTAGTGTGAATCTTGGGATACCACTGTCGACGACGCACGGTAATGTTCAAATTGCGCGCATTCGCAGGAGCTTTGCACTAGTTAGAGCAGGTGCCGCAGTTCTTATTGTCCTCGGAGAGCAGCTCCAGGCAGAGCCGCCGCAGCAGGTCCGGTCGTGCTTGCACGCTCTGTTGCAGCCGCCACAGTGTTGGGCCGGGGCGACAGTGTCCACGCACAGGCCGCGCCGTCCCCGTCGCAGGGCGTGCTTCGGCCGACTACCGGGAGCAGTCATCGTACGCTGGCAAGGGCGTGGACGGTGCCGCAAACAAGCAGGAAACACGGCTGTCCTTGCCGGATACGGCCGGCAGACTGAAACGGCAAACCAGATCTTGGCGACGGCTGATCTGTTGGCCGATGCTGATTCGCATGTACTGATGTACATGTAGCCCTCCCGCCAATTCGAGGAGAGAAAGCGAGACGCTCTTTCATCCTTGCCGGGCTACTCTGGTGCACACGACACCACAGTTTGTTCCACGTCCGTTTCGCGCCAGCTTTGCCCTGCACCATCTGCTATTTTGGTTGTTTTGTCAACAAAAAAAGAAGGACACAAAAAGGTCATGCGCTCACGCTTTGTGCATGAGTCCATCCACACCGACCAACTAGTCTAAACGAACGCTCGTCCGTTTTCCCTCGGCAACTTTTTTCAGTTGTGTATTAGCTCAAGCTGGTTCTCGTGTCGTGTCGTGTGTGAGTTGCTACTTGCTAGGTTTTTTTTTCTTGTTTTAACTAACCTAGATGCTCTGAATAGACTTCTGGCTACCGATTGTAATCCTCACAGTAACTAAATAAAGCTCCCTTTTTCATCGCAAAAAAAAGCCTAGTCTTAAATGATTTTGTTCGCAAGAAGTCTAAAATGTTGTTGTCCCCTTGGGTTTGTAAGGTTAGGACTTTAGGTTGTGCGTGCGCCATGGCGAGATTTAATGTTGGGTGCTTCAAATCTATTGAAGGATTCAACGGCAACGATTACGGCTCCAAGGCGCTAGTCCTTAAGGGCACATACATATCTGTCAAACTCTCACCTGGTTTTCGTCTTGAATCACAAATGAAATGTTTCTTTACACGTGATTGTTGTCGAAACAAATATGAGTTCAAAAGGCTACGCACAATTGTTCCCATGTATTAAGTGTACCGTCCGGGTAAGTTGATATCCATAATATTGCGAGTTTTCTTCCTTCCCGAGAAAGAAAGGAAAGGTGATCTTGCCAAGAGAGACCAATTTTCCGCCGCCGTCCTTCGGTGGCTCCCCTCCCTTGGCAACCTCTCGATCGTCAGTGTTGAGGGGGTCGCCGATCCTCCACGTGCGAATCGCGTAGCTTTATGTAGCTTAGGTTTTGGGTCGCTCGACATCTTGGCTTCGGCAACGCGTTGTTGAATAAAGCAGCTCCAGATCCTTTCTCGACGAGGCGTTCTGCTTTGTGGTTGTTGATGGATTTGGAAACTTGTCTTTTCAAGTAAGAATGGTGTGGTGGCGATGGTATTTGTGTGGTGAATTTGTGTCCTCAGGCTCCGCCATTTGCGACGATGTTCACTCTGGCGTTGGAGCGGAGCACGGAAAGTTGTTGAGGAGTGGGTGTCGACGGTTATCTATGTCGGTGGCAGCTGGTAGATGATGGATTCATGGTTGAAGGCTGGTGGGTCAGGTTTCCTCCTCCAATGTCATCGCGTGGGGTGGTCAGATTTGAAGTTCGACGACGTGTCCAGGGTGCTGCCTCAGTCAGATTCTTTCAATGGCAATGACTACTTTGGAGGTTCGAAAAGTTGTATATCAGCGATGAAGCCACGTTGAGCTCGGGTAAAGAGGCGTTCTATCCTCTTTAGGTGACTACTATGATGGTGCCGGAGGCGGGTGGCATAGCTCAAGGGATACATCGGACTTGCTTGTAATTTTTTTCTTGGTTGAGAGTTTTTTTGGGCTATTGTTAGAATTCTATTGTCCGTCTAATTTGTCATGTCAACGTCTACGTGGCTTGTTTCTCTTTGGTGATATTATTGCCTGAACGTTTCTATTTGGTGATACGTATTGCCTGAAAAAGAAACAGAGCCTTTTTTGAGCTATAAAGACGAAGCAACTCAAACAAGTATACGGAAAGCGACTAGGCCACTCACTCAGAGGCGCACGATCTAGATCTAACGGTTGAAAGTCTGGCAGCTCACCCAACCCCAAACCAATACAAGGCATGGCGTACAAGGCAGCCGCTGCCGCCGCTGGACTCTTCGCCCTCGCGCCGCTGCCTCCCGTCCCCGATTCCCCTCGCGACTGCTCTGCACTCCCACAGATCTCGCCGGCGACTCTACCCGACACGCCTCGCGCCTGCCCGGCGCCACCGCGCCCAGCCCGCAGCCCGCAGCCGTCCAGTCCGCACTCGGCAGTAGGCGGCCGGCGCGCGGCGTCGTGCAGCTGCAGCAGGCCAGCAGCCAGCCGTCCAGCCCGATTTGAGGTTCGTTTGATGAGATTTCCGCCTGTTCCCCAATTTCTGTTTACTTCATCACTCATTGCTCGTCGTGCTACCACCTGCCACTACTTCTCGTTACGAATTCAGGTGTAATAGCCTGCATGGGGAATTCAGAGCACTCAATTTCATTAGCTATCCTCACCTGCTACAGCCGTGGGCAGCCTCTGAATCTTGATGCACATTCCCTTCGTCAGGGCTGCCGGCCATGACATTTGCTTGCCGTGCTCCTTTGTAGATTGTAATGTACCACTGCTGAATTCTGTCCAGGAATGTCACTACTTACTACTGAATCAATTGTTTCAGTTTGGGTGAAACAATTGATTCATTGTTCTCATTTTCTGAATCAATAAATGTCAGTGTCATATTGAAGAACAGAATGTCAATTAGGACCACACGATTACATATTACATGCATCAAATGTGGAAGACTGAACACATGGGCTGTCTTCTTCGAACTTTTCAAGGCATGTAGGCTTAGTTTATGCAAAATGAAGACTGATTTGAGAATTTTTCATATGTTTGTGAGACCATATTGATCAATTTCTATTGTGCTATTGGTTATTTTTTTCAGGGTGGACCACCCTGTTTCAAAATCCTAGATCTGCCACTGGTGATGATGGCCATGACGCTGCTCGCCGGCGCCGTGGGGACTGCCGGAGCCGTGTCCCCTCAGCCTGACTCTGACGCAGGAGCTGTGATGGCTGTGTTCAAGTACAACTTTGGTGCGCCTCTCTCGCCTCCCTTTCCTTCGAGGGTTACTTCTGGCTCTGGGTGCTTGGTTTCGAGGATCTAAAGCTCAGTGCTCGTGTTTGTAGCGGCACAGTTCCTTTCGAGGATCATCCCCTTCCTGTACAACAGCTGGTTCGTGCGCCAGCTCAGCGCCGACGACTGCGCGGTGCGGATCTCCCCTGCTCCCTCCTTTTTTCCTTCTAAGTTCAGTGCAGCGAGCAATTGATTTGTTTGATTTCATTCCTCGATGTGGAGCTAGCTAGTTCCATGATGACATTTGGTGCTTTGGAGTTGAAATGCAGTGTCAAGCTTAGTAAGCATTAGTGCGCATTCCATGTGAATTCTAGTCTTTATTGTGGTTAAGTATGACCATGTCCTCAGTTCATGCCTGCAGTTTTGGATCCTGGCCATGACATGGTTGGGTGGGACTGGAACTCTTCTGAGAGTGCAAAAGTTGGATGTCTGTCCTAAAATGTGGATGTGTGGGATGGGATCTGTGTGAAGTCAAGTTCTAATTCTAGTTGCAGCGTGTGTTTGTTTCTCTGTGAATTCGTGATAACTGACGGCACCCCAAACTTTGTTCTTTGAGCTACAGAAGAAAAATGATGCATCTGTTCGACCGCATACTGCCATAATCATAGTGGTTGCTTTCAGTTATTTGAGTCATTCATGTACGTGCATTGTAATGGCTCCCTTGCTATTTTTTGGTTTCTTTACTTGCTAGGAGTTGCGGAATCTTTTCATTTTGGTGAACATTGAATTCCCATGTTATTATTTAAGACAGATCCCGGTTGATCCTTTGTTGTTTGTGTAACAGGCTCAGTATGGTTATCAAATGATGATTGTGCTAAACGGACTTAGTTTGTGTTAGTTTTTTTTGGATAGATATCTTTACTTGGTGGGTTGTAAGGCAAACTGCTTTGGGGACTTGTGCATCTTCTCCATTAGTAATTAAGCATGACTGATTCAGTAAACACGAACACATTGAATAATTATCCCTCTGTTCAGGGTTTGGAAAACCAGCGGCTATCGTTTGGTAAACCACAACCGGACTGGGTATTTCTTTTTGGTGCACAGTATTGGTTCAGTTAGTCCTCTCCCCCACAGCCCAACCGAACCCTCTTTTAAATCTGTGTGTTATACGGATAAGAGTATAGTGGCATGATTTATGATCCATACGCTGAATAGGAAAAATGCGAAGTTCATAAATAAAACATGGAAAACTGACTGATCTTAACCGGTCTTCTCTGAGAATCGCAAACCCTCCGTTTTTTGCTAAGAAGAAAAGATTTCCTCGGTACCCTGCATCTATGTTTACAGATGTTTCTCGTTGTTAATGTTTTCTAATATGTTTATCATTATCTGGCAGGCATATGCATTGCAGCTTCCACTTTTCATCAATTGTGTCTTATTTTTAAGCCGGGAGGGGTTTCGGCGTGCTTGCTTGCGTAATAATTCTGGGAGGTATTGCAAAATTTACAAACTTTTGAGCTTCATCCATGTACTTTGATTAATCAACAACACTGCAGTTATATAGAATACACAGCACATGTTTATTTGGAGTTTTTCTTTGTCAAATGAGCCACCGAAAGATAGACACTGCAAATTGCGAAGTGCAAAAGCTCCTCCCACAGTTTTTTTCTTAATGCACCACAACATAGATCTATGGAGTACTACATGGCAAGAAGCATGATGTCCATTTGTTACATGAAAAACTTGACCTCTAGTGGCACTTGTGCATGCTTTTTTGGCTAGAAAAAAAATACCGAGAGAAAAATGATTATATCATCTGGCAGGACGATGCAGAGGGGTATTAAGGAATATAAACAGTAAAGATAGCGAGAGAAAATGTGCCCTCTAGTAGATGTGGTATATTTCTCATGAAGTTTATAGGGCAAGAAGAAGAGAAAAGGTTATGTTGTTGATGCCACAATTGCCCAACAAACTAAAATACGCAAGTTTAAAATTATTAGGTAAATATTTCATCTGATGCTTTTGGAGCACCCAACACCTATTTGGGGACAGTCATATACATGCTTAGCACTCGCCTGGGCCATCCTCACTTCGTCCAAGAGGGTTAATCCAGAGCTATTAGTTTTGAACCCTTGTGTATAATATGTTAGCACTATTATGTATAATATGTTAGCACTATTTAGTTTAAAAACAAAATGTTGTACTACGGCACCACCACTACACATACAGGCCACATGGGCCACCTCCGAAGTAGTTCATGGGTTTAATAGTGGTATGATAGTCATACATTGTAAGTTGAAGGTGAGTAGAGCTAGCATTTAATGCTTTTGGATGTAAATGGATAACTTTGGATTAACCCTTTAGGAGAAATGAGGACATAAGCCCAAGTGAGCTGCTACGTGTGGGCACAGCCACATCTAGGGGGTGGGCATTGACGAATTGTGTGACAGCTTCACTGTCTGAACTCTGAAGCAATAATGCTTGGATACTTCTCAAGTTCTCATAGTTCATCTTCACCAACTTGAAGTGGGGTACATGCAAAAGAAAAAAAAATCTTTTGTGATGATATGTGCCGTTCCTCAGTCGTCACTGCATTCTCATTTTTTGTGTCTATTAAACTCTGTTGTTATATTCGCATTAAAATCTATGCCAGTTCTGAACTATGTGAAGTTTTAGGAAAACTTTCTCTGATCTTGTAATATTTTCCTTATACTTGCTCATTGGAGTATTTCTCAACTGATGTTTTAATACTTATATTACAGTGGTGATGTGTTAAGTGACGAAGAGATACTGAAGGTAGCTTGGATGATCATCCCGTTTGGCTTGTTTGTGACTTTTATCGGCAGTCTATTTGTGTTGAGAATAAAGAAACTGAAGTTATCTGACCCTTATGCAAAAGCTACATTAATCATCGGTAAGTCTTCCATGAACCATAATTTACTAATAAGTTATTTGTATATTTGTCCTGAGCAAGATAATTGATATTTCATTAAGGATACCTCTCCAAGAGTTAATTTGTCAGTTAGTTGATTCAGTTTGATTGAGTAGGGGAAAATAACAAGCCTCATTAAATTGTTAGAGCCACTGCAATATTATGTCTTATGCAAAAAAGTCCAGTTTTGAACCCTGATTATTGCAAAAGTTCACTTTTCAAGTGTGAACTCTAATACCATTTGAACTGCAACTTTGAAGTACTGAAGACCATCCAGTTTCACCTGCTGTGATCTCCCAAGTAGTTTAGGGTGATGTGTGTGCCACGTCTCTGCTGTGCCACCAAATTTGAATTTTTTGTCTGTTTCCAACATAAAAAAATGATCTGAATGGCAGGGTTTCTTGTCATGTTTGTTTGTTAATGGCAGTGACATGGTGGACACATGCATAGTTACATACATGTCATTTAAAGTCACTTGTGAAGCCACCTGTCGGTGAAAAGTGGATTGTTTCAATTGTTCAAGGTTGCAACTCAAATGGTTTTTGAGTTCAGGGTTGAGAGTGTTTTCTTTTCTGTCTTAGATTAAATGTAAATGCTGAACACCGAGCTCTTTATCTGTAAAATGGACAAGCATTTCATGCTGTCATGCAGCTAAATGGAGCATCTTGTAGAATTGCATGCACTAACCAGTTCTCCCAAAAGCTCAAGCTGATGGGAAAAGGTGGGCTATGCATTTATACTTCAATACATCCCGTATAGATATCCTGCTATTACTCCTACACTAGAGTGCCTTCTCATTTCAATGTTTTGTCCACTTCCCTCACATTGAGATCTGATGTATTTATCTGGTCCAAAATGGCAGGATTTGCGTGTATGTTGGAGCTACTGGCAGAACCTTTGTATATTCTTTCCCAAACAAAGAAATACTACATAATAAGAGTGTATACCGAACCTACAGCTACTCTGCTGCGTTGCCTAACAACTTATATCTTCATAAAAGGACATATTAAAGTGGTAATGCCACATTAGCCTTCTACTCCAGTTTATTACCGATCGCATAAAATGCATACACCATAATGTTCTCATTGTTTACACCTGATATTTGGGAATCTACGTTGCACACAATTGCCTTGTAATTATACTTGAAAGGATCACAAATCATTCTGAAAAAAGTGACCATTTAGTGCAACTACCTCAATCTCATTATCTATTTTTTTTGCAGTGAAACCATCTCATTATCATCAAAAAATAAAATATAATTAGTGCAACCATCTAGATGGTCCAACTTTGTGACAAACTAATAATCCAGGACGTTCCAATAGCCAGTCCATACTGTATATTGTATTATTTTGGTATGTGTACCAAGGATAATATTTCTATATATTAGAAGATTTCAACTAATGTATTTTTGTGGTTGGTTAACAAATACAACTGCCCTAATTATATTAAGATAAAATATCGGGAACACTTCCCTTCGGCATTCTTTTGTCCTGTGTTGTACTCATCCATTTTAAGTTTATATCTTAAAACATAATAGAGCTTTCCAGGACAAACAGTATAATTTTGCCAAGTGATGTATCCAATTGATAATATTCTCTTCTGTTCACATACCCATTCATGCTTTCCCATGGCATTTTAATTTGTATTACATTTGTTGATCAATACAGTACTATAATAGTGATTTTTTTTGCAGGAGAAGCTGGTCGTATTTGCTTTGTCTCAGGTCGTTTATGCAGCCTGCATTTTCATCGGATATTGGACATATTTTCTTTTATTTGCTAATATCAGAACTTTTGATCTCCTTCCATTCAGGTTTCTTCTTTATTTGTCCTGTTAATTGTCTAATTGGGCATGAGTTATCACAAGTTAATATATTTCCTTGTTGATGCCAAAACATGCACATTGTCAGGTTGTCAACCCTGATGGTCTATGATAAACAGTTATTGCACATGTGCATATTGTTTACAGGCCAGACTATCAGGAAGCTGATCCTCCAAGAAGGCGAAAAATTTGTTCTTGTTTGGTTTGATACTCCATTTAACCAGGCTGCATATGGTCTTGTGGATAAATTAGGCAAGTATGTCAAGCACCTTCTATTTCAAGTGCTTTTCTTTAGATATACGGGAGTTGGCGAGGCGTGGTTCATCAATGCCTGCCACCAGGGGCGGAGCTATGTGCAAGTAAAACTGTGCCATGGCCCGCCCTGTCCAGTTTGAAATCAATGAGGTGCTGGGGTAGATTGAGCCATATGAGAAAAACAATTTGGCTTTCCTATAGGCCGGCCCGCCCAACTTTCCATCTGTAGCTCCGCTACTGCCTGCCACCTCCCTTTCTCACCTTGCTAGAATATCTCCAACAAAAATAACAAATTAAGTAACTAAAAATACGACGAAGCTACCCAAAATACTGACTAACCATGTTCTAAAAAATCTCTAATGATCTTCTAATTATTTGCAGGAAGTCTGGTTGTTAGAATAGTTTTCCTGCCATTTGAGGAGAGTTCTTATGCTACATTCACCCAGTTAGCATCAGGTTTCTCTTTTGCATGAATATAAAGTTTCATTTTGATATGATAGCTAAGTACAATTGTTTATCATCTGTTTGGCCTGAAAGATTGAATTTCATGCATTTGCACCATTGTGGTCTACTGATCTGGAGAATCTGTCTGTAAGATTTGCTTATTGAGCATCTCTGTACTTGATTAGTCCAAGGAGGTTAACCTATGTTGTGCTGGTATCAGTTAAACAAAAATACTCATGAGATATAATTTTCCTTTCTAATCCATTTGGTCAGCTGAATTGATTATGTTCTTGTGAAGCGACTGCTTTGTGTATTGGCTACTGGTCGTTTGATATTTCTGCCCACTTTTGGCATGTTTGCTATTCTCATTGTTCAGTATTTAAATTACTCATGACCTGTCTCACAGGAAGTAAGCCTTTTACAAGTACTATGAATTATTATTATTGCTAAGATAAGCATTGCTGCCAATGCAACAAAACTAGATTACCTTCTGCATATTCCTTGCTATCTTAGATTGTAATGTTTAACACAATTCTGGCTTATAATGCTGCTGCTGTCCAGTTGTTAGAGTTTAGATATGACCATTCCTATATCTTAAGCCATCTGAAATTAGAAGTTTTGGCATATTTGCAGTTTGCTGCTGCTGTTTAATAACTTGTCCTTACAATTATAGTTGGCCAATATTATTGAACTCTTAGCAAAATTACTAAAACAATATGTTGTGTGCATTATCTTTGGATTTATATTTCTCTGAAAGAGCTAATGATGGATCCTTATCCACAGGGCAAACTCCTGAGAATGTATCCAATCTGGAAGGTTCTTTGCTCGGAGCTCTTAAACTTATTACGCTGATAGGTATGCTGTCCAATACTGAATGATTGAATGTGTATATTAATCTATTTATCTACATGTTTTAGTTACTGTCAACTTCAACCTCCTAGTTTTCTGTGGATATTAGATGCGTTAACAGCCCTTGAATATAATCATCCTCTAACAATGCAGGTCTCGTGGTCATTTCTTTTGGTCCAAGTTATTCATACACCCTTCTGAATCTACTATATGGAAGAAGATATAGTGATGGCGAAGCTACAGCTGTCCTCCGTTACTATTGTGTTTACATAATCTTCTTAGCAATGAATGGTTTGTATTTAGTACTTTTATGCAGCAGCTCTGCATATATTCATTCTATAATATTGCAAAGTAGATTTTTTTTAATAATGTTAAGAATATTTCATTGATGAATAGTAACTCTGCACTGTACCTGTCAAACCTAAATTATTTATTTGATTTTAAACTAGTTTTTGCAAACCCATAATTTGGAACATTGGGCATAACAGCCCCAGTTTCGCCCTTTCTGTTTTTAGATTTGTCTTCAGTTATGATGCATGTAGCACAGTAATATATCCAACTTGATACGAGGAACAGTTATAATTTCTTTCCAGCCATTTAATTAGCAGTTACGTTCAGCCAAGTTATGACTTGATCTCTCCTTTGAAAGCTATCAGTCGTTCTTCGATATCTCATCCTGCACAACAATGTAGCTGAAAAAAATCTTTATTGAATGAAAACTAACTATATCATGCATTCTCTCGACAAGATTTTGACCTTTTCTAGATTAATATTTTTCAAACAAGCAATATGTTACTGGTGGTGCTGATTGTTAGATATACCTGAGCTATTTAGTATTTGGTTAAATGTGCATATTAATTAAGTTCTGCATGAATGACTTATGTCCTTGGATATTTTCAGGCACTTCTGAAGCTTTCCTTCATTCTGTTGCCAATGAAAACCAGCTTAAGCAGTCAAACAATATGTTACTCCTTTTCTCAGCAATTTATACTGTTCTAAATGTTGCTTTTATTAAATCTGCCGGAGCTGTTGGGTTGATTGCTGCAAATTCTGTCAGTATCCTTTGGTAATGACTGTTATCCTTGTTTTCTTCAAATCAATCTTTTCCTGGGAGCACTTTCTTTGCGCCTTGACTGTCTGTAAAGATATGCTACTGCGAATCTCATATTCTGCAGTATTCATCAATGAGTATTTTAAGGTAAAGTTTCTTGAATGTTCCACTTTGGGATTTTTTCCTTGTATAAGGATAAAAAATAAAAACTGATGACATATTTACAGGGCTCATTCTCCTTCTACCGCTGCTTGCCAGCGGGCTGGGGCGTTCTGCTCATTTCTGGTCTGACCACAGCTTTCTCCGAGAAGATGTTTCTGAATAGAAATAGGTTCAAGCAGACCCTTCCCATTCACATGGTGATAGGCATCATGTGCCTGGGCTTCTCATTGCTTGAGATGTAAGCACTACTACATCACCACAGAACGATACTTGCTCTGTTCAGATACTCTCTTCATTCCAAAATGTAGTGCATAGTGATTTAAAAAAAATAAATCAAACTTGGTATGCTTTGACCAAATTTACATGAAACATATCAACATTTAGAATACCAAATCCATACCATTAGATTCATCATGAAATATATTTTGATATACTGTATATTTGGTACTGTAGATATATATTATTTTCTCTATAAACTTGGTCAAAGTTTATGAAGCTTGATTTTTGGGAAAACCAATGTGCACTGTATCATGGAGCGGAGGGAGTATTATTAATCATCCTGACACGGCTTTTTTCTTGAGCAGATATCGTGGTGAAAAGCAGTTCTTGATGAGCATTGTCAAATCATTGAAGGGCCATGACAAACACACATGAACTTGTATATTTGGGACAAGTGGATTTACCCCAGATATATAACTGATATTGCCATACAACATACGTGTTGTAAATACATGTATACTGGCTAGAGTACCCAAGAAAGGAGCTGGACCCAGCAGCTGGAGAGGCTTCTTAAAGAACAGATCAAATTGACCGAAATCATAGATCGCTGCCCTGCAGAATAGAATTGCTGTGACAAGTTATAGAGGCGACATAAAGCATAGATCATCTGGGTAGATAGGTGATATATTGGTTTCAAGGAGATAATTGAATTTCAAGGAGTTGAGCGGATCAACTCCTTAATTTCATCATGGACATGTTACATAAACAGCGATTTTTCTTGGTGTTGATGTTGATGTGCCCTTCTTCATCAGAACTGGATGCTTTGGATTTGTCATTCCTTCACTAAGGTGAGCCGTGGGCACGAGCCTCTGGGTTCTTGTATGGCTGCTCTTGTAATAGAACTATATAGGAAAGAACTTGAAGGCCGATACAGTCTTAAACGTTCTATACATAGATAACTAATTACACACATGTATTACCAATATAAGCATGTAAATACTGGTAGGTCTGGTGACATGTTTTATCAGTTAGAAAACTAAAATGTTCCAGTATATGGAGGGAGTACTAAATAATTGCAAAAGAGGATGCAGGGAAGTTACTGAACATGTGGTTACCATTTTCTACTAAGCTAGTAGAGTAAGTAGGATTAGAACTTTGAACCTACATTGCCAGGTCATCTCCTTGCCCCAAAGAGCACGATAAACAAATCTACTTTACCACATCCTTGCAGATGCAAGTATGCAATAACATCTGTATTTGGAATCTGAAAATCAGTGGTAGCCATGATATAAATACTTACTGTTTTTTTTAATTCCTACCGACTATAGGAAAGAAGACTGTAGTAACAGGGAGAGGAACGCCAAAATGCCAACAATGAATTGCAGCATAAAAAATCATTAATTGCATCAATACTATTTTTGTGTGTGGGGAACATCAATTAAACCCATTAACAGTCGCTACAAGGGCGACCTCTCGTGCGTGCCACGTCGAAAGCATTGGTTGGGCAGGAAAAAAAGAGGGGTAGAAAAAAAAAGGGAAAGAACGAAAAAACTGTCGAGCGAAACCTTCCGCCTCGAGCGCCTCCTTCTCCCCCATGCCCTCTGCCTCGTGCGCCTCCTACTCCCACTCCAGCGCCGCCGCTACCCTCGGCCGCCTCCCTCTATCCAGTGGTGTCGCCTCTCCTCCCCTATACGTGCGCCACCGCCCCTCTGCCCCCTCCTACCTGTCGTCGTCTCGCCGCTGCAGCCGTCCCCAAGGTGAGAAAGCTATCAAGGCTAGGGTTCACTGGAAAGGAAGGAAAAAATCCCCATTCCCTCCGGCGTCTCTTACGCCCCGCTGTCGGCCTACTCTTCCTCTCGGAAGTATCGTCTTCATCCTCGACGCAGAAGGATAGCACAGACTGCAGAGATGCCATGCCGCCGTGCTCCTTTTCACCGATCCCCTTCCACTAGATTGGCTGATGAGGGGAGGTCCAATAGGTCCATGGTGGGGATGGAGCAACGAGGCCGGAGACCCAGCAGCGGATGCCTCATGGGTAGAGGAGAGGTTAACAATACGGACAAGGAGCAGCGGTGTCGTATGGATCTGCAGGGAGGCGTCTTCGAGGGATGGGTGGTGTCAATGTGAGTTTCTGTCAATCCTTCTCTCTCTCTCTCTCTCTCTCTCTGCCCATATGTGCAAAGATCACACCGTTTCATAGTGTGTGCATGTTTGATTTCATCCTCACTGTTCCGTAAATGGTTTTCCCCTATCATTTTTGTTTACATGATGATAGGTTATGCAATTTTGGAGTTAACAAATCTGCTTAGTTATCTGTATATCGGTCAGTCCCTATCATTGCTGATTGTTTTGAGTCATTAATACTCATTTTTGTGCAAACTGATAATTAGTTTTGTACTGCAGATTTGTGTTGATATGCCCTACATATCGAGTTCATCGTCCAAGCACCTTCTGCGGAAAGAAAGAAAAAGGCAAGTACTCCCGATGATGGCATGTATTATTCTTTCGGTTAACAAGTTCATGCACAGTTAATTATTAATTCATTCATAATTGGTAATCTTGAATGTATTTATAGGCTTTCAACAATTACAGTCAGGGCAGTCTGCTAATTGTATCAGCAACATATACTGCATCATGGACCACCGGGTCAAGAACTCCAGCTTGGAAAAGTACCTTTACCATGCGCTATGCAATGGCAGCTACCCAAATGCTAAGAATAACAGGTAATACCTCTCTCTGGCATTGAATTTATTCAGAAGTGTTCGGCTATAATAATTATCATTGTTTGCTTGCTAAACAAATATGATAATGCTCCTTTATTAGTACAAATTTTGGTGCATTCATACATGCATTAGATGCGGATAGTAGTATACTAAAGCAAATTTTCATACTAACTACAAGGTTCACTGTGACAAGAGATCAAGTATTCACACTCTGCCATTTTGTTTGCTAGATAGATGCACTTGAATGTCTTTCTTCCATGACTCTTAACTATGCCACTCTATCCACTCTGGAACCACACAAAACGGTAATACTTGATGAATATATAGGTTCCTAGGTCTCATATGCCATCTGTTGCTTGACACCGCACCTGTTCTAACTAGTATCACAAAATCCTTCAAGTTCTCATGTAATCTAGAACATCCCTCTTTATACAGATTTACATAACTCTGATTCACAATATAAAATTGTACCTCTTAATTTAGGAATCACTCACCCTCACCAGCGTGTTGATGAATTGACAAGATGACTAGCTCTCTAGATTTTTCACTTTCCTTTATATATTACAAATTTAAATCTGTCGGTCCTAATGTCCTATTGATTAGAAGAAATGATACAAAATTACTGATATAGTTCACTGGTGATATTACTTCATTTTCATAACTGACACAGTTAGAATGCGCAGAGCTACCCTGTTGCTTTCCGTTTTGTGCGTGATATTGTAGCATGTTAATTTGGATCTCCACGACACAGATTCTCTCTTTCCTTCTCTGCAATATCTAATTTCGAGTGTGTTGCTTTTCCTTTTCCATTGCCTAATTGGAGTGATATTGTAGCATTTTATTGCAATGCTACTGTAGGGAGTAAACTTGCAGTGTGGTACATGAGAGCATGTATATAATGATTGGTAAGATCAAGCTTTTTACCAATTTATACTGATTTAAACTTGTTGATATGGCAATAGAGTGTCCAGTGTACATGATTGTCGATTAAATTTTTATATAAACTTCTTCCAATTTGTTCCACTATGGATATGGACCTTTTTTCTATGAACTCCCTTTTATACCTTGATCTGTTTTTGTTCGTGGTGCAACTTAAGACCATCCTGACATATTGGCTTATATTGTCATTTTTCTAAAAGCCACATGATCAGGTCTTAGGGTATAGCTTTTTCATAATTTTAGATTAGCTATCCCAGTCTCAAAATTTATAGATTGGGTGGATCGTGTGCGGGTACATCAACAAGAAGTTCAGGAATAATTACAGGGTGACGATCCTAGATCCCCCCCACCTCCGACTCGAGCAAGGAGCAGCTGCTCCTCCAACCTCGCACCGCCGACCTCACCGGCCCAAGCAGGGGTGGCACGCCTCGTCCTCGTCTTCCTCTCAGCGCGGATAGAGATGGCGACACTAGTAGAAAAACACCTAATAGTCCCGGTTCGTAAGGGCCTTTAGTCCTGGTTCATGAACCGGGACTAATGGGTCGTTACTAATACCTCCACCCATTAGTCCCGGTTCAAACACGAACCAGGACCAATGTGCCTCCACGTGGCCCTGTGCGCCGAGTCCAGTCAGGGGGCCTTTGGTCCCGGTTGATGGCTCCAACCGGGACCAAAAGGCATCCACGCGTCAGCATTCCAGTGGCTGGGGTTTTTGTTTTTTTGAAAGGAGGGGAGGTTGGGGGTTTTGGGGGGTTAATTTAGGTGTTTCATATATTGTGTTAGCTAGCTAATTAATAAAGAGAAGTGTCCTCTCTTATGTCCGTGCTTGGTCGACGCTACGTACTATATATACATAAGTGATCGAGAGAACCATTCAGTACAGAAGTTCGTCATACATACCGAGAGAAGTGATCGATCGACCTCTCCTTCTCCGAGAGATTGGTCGAACAACAAGTTTTTGTATCATGTATCGGACGCTACTGGCTACATACATGTATAATATGTATAAGATCTCTTAATTACAAACCCCTAGCATTTGAAATCAATTTCCACATGGTATTCTCCGGCTTTACTGATGACGTGGTCAAGAAAGAATCCCGCCAATTCCTCTTGAATTGCTTTCATGCGATCTGGTTCTAGGAGTTCATTCGCATCTGCCACGTCTAATTTGAAGAAGGGGGTTAATTAATACATATATATGAATGAAACTCAACAGAAATGATGGTGTAATAAAATGAAATTGTGAATATTATTGCTTACGCACTTCATATTGTCTTTTAGAGTAGCCCGTTTTGTTTTTCAAAGTCGCGGTGTGGATGAACTCGCATACGTAGTATCCACAGAAATCATTCCCTTCCTCTTGCCACAAGCACTTTACGAGAAATAGAGGTCAATCAAACTGATAATGAAGCATTATAAATGACATTGATGAAACTATAGCTATAGAATCAACGGGAGATGCGCGCAACTAGCTAGCCAGTAGTACTTACTTTCGGGTATGTATATCGCAGCTCCT
The DNA here is from genome assembly GCF_002162155.2 of Triticum dicoccoides. Lineage (NCBI taxonomy): Eukaryota > Viridiplantae > Streptophyta > Magnoliopsida > Poales > Poaceae > Triticum > Triticum dicoccoides. The sequence continues at coordinate 661,384,712 of NC_041391.1, read as the reverse complement.
TCGGCAGTTCCGGAGCTTCTGCGGTGAACTGTTTCCAAACCCTGCAAGACAAAAAAATAATTATTATTACTTGAGATATCAGGAAATGAACAAAAAGTTGCCAATATGGTGCGATAATGATCGATTGAACTTACTTGCTGAGCATTTCAGTCATGTCCGCATAGCTTTCGGGATCTTTCCGTCTCGAGTCTAAGACGGTTACTAGTCCCCGCTCAAGCTTAATCTCCAGAAGAATATAGTGATACCTGCACACACATGCATAACTCATCAATTACATTACTATAACCTCGCTCGAGTAATAAGGGAAACCGAATATGCACACGACAGTAACACTCACTTGCCGTTGTAAGGAAAGAGTATGGTATCTTTGTTTTGATTTTTGATCAACGATCGTAGCAAGTTGTCCTCGACCTCTTTGACATTCTTTTCAACCAGAAATACATCTATGATATTTGTGTTAATGAACCCAATATCATAAATTTCTTATTTTTTGCACTCGACGATCTTCAATCTGCATAATATATTGAGGATAATTAATTATAAATACATGCAATGAAAGAGCCGAGCTATATATAGAGACTTAATGACAGAAATAGTACTTACAGGCAGTAGCAAAAGACCATTAATTTATTGAGGGCCTTTTGATTGAAGAACTCGAAGAACTCCTCAAATGGAACACACAACAGATCATTTGAAACGAGGTCGTGCTCCTCTTTAATGTTCAGATACAAATTGTTCGTCCCCTCAGACTCTCTGCAGGTTTTCATGTACCAACTATGGAATCTTCGCATCATTATTGTCAGAGATTTTTCATCTTTGACGAGAGGCTTCCCGTACTCGTATCTGTGTTCGTCCACCTCCATGAAATCAGGAAGTGCATCGTCAGGCAGGTAATCTTCAAGACTGCCATAACCGGGCACCGTCCCCGGAGCATTAGACACATTGAGCTGGGGGCACGATTGCTGTGCTTGTTCGCCGAGGTGGGCAATTTTTTCCCCTTTGCTCGTTCTTTTAACCTTTTATCACTGACAGTAGTTCCCGACCGCTGGGCTTGGAGATATGTCTGTTCAGTAATGCGCTCATAGTTGGTTCTCAGTGGAGACTTTGGTGGTTTCCTCAAGGCATCGATAGTGCGCTTTGCTTTCACCGGATCTACCTTCTCCTCAGGAGGTGGATGTCTCTTTGCTTTCACCCCTTCAAAGAACTCCTTCACATGGGTTCGCACAATCGTATTGTTTTCCTCCTCGGACCTCTCGTACGATAACTTCTCTAGAGGCTTGACCGTATTTGTATTGCCTCCCGCCTCTGGTTGTGCTGCTAGACGCCGGAGCAGACGGAGCGGCTGCGGCGTCTGTCTTCTTTCATGCTTGCTTACGAGGCGGAGGAGAAGGAGTACGACGCGCCGGAGCAGCCGGGGCGGCGGCGGGTCTCTTCCGCCCTTGCTGGCAAGGCGGAGAAGGAGGAGGCTGCTGGCTGCTCGGGAGCGCCGGCGCAGGCGGAGAAGGAGGCGGAGTGCCGCCACGCGCCGGAGAAGGAGGCGAAGTGCCGCCACGCGTGTCCTGATCGTCACTCGCCGGAGAAGGAGGCGGTGGAGGAGGCGGAGTGCCCTGACTCGCCGGAGGAGGAGGAGGAGGCAGAGGCGTCCAGTTCGGAAGGTTGATGAGCTCCTTCCGCCATAGGCATGGAGTCTTCAGAGCAGAACCCAGCCTACTCTCCCCTTCACCGGTAGGGTGGTCAAGCGGGAGGTCCTCAAATCCCTCCGTTATTTCATCCACCATCACCTTAGCATATCCTTCTGGAATCGGCTGGCAGTGATAAGTTGTGCCGGGTCCACTAGGATAAACTTGGCCAACAGCCGCCTTGACCTTGAAATTCATCCATCGTGCCATAATGTGGCAACTTTGAGACTGCGTGATACCATCCACGGGATAGCTGGCAGGAGCCGTCAAGACATGCTCCGGCTGAAGCAGCTCGGTGGAAGCCACGCTGCTTCTCCACTGAGATGGCGGGGTAGCTTCGGGGGAAGCTTCGGCAAGTCGTTTGTTGCGATCTGCTGCTTCTCGTTCCTCTTCTCGATCCTCTAGCCCCATTACCCTTCCAAGCAGCGCCTGCAGTTGGTCCTGCTCCAGTTTCTTCCTCCTCTCGTGGGTTTTGTAACCCCCTGCGTCCGGAAAACCAACCTTCCACGGAATGGAGCCTGGCGTGCCTCATGTCCGTCCAGGGTGCTTAGGATTCCCAAGGGCCATTGTGAGCTCGTCCTTCTCCCTGTTTGGAAGGAACGTCCCTCGCTGCGCTGCAGCGATATAGTGTCGAAGGTTCTTGACTGGTATTTCCAGTTGCTCGTCCGTCCACTGGCACTTCCCTGTTACAGGGTCCAAGGTTCCGCCAGCCCCGAAGAACCAAGTCCGGCAACGGTCTGGCCAGTACATTGTCTCTGGTTCGATCCCTTTTTCAAGCAGATCATTCTCAGCCTTGGACCACTTAGGTCGGGCTTTGAGGTAGCCACCTGACCCCGTGCGATGGTGAAGCTTCTTCTTCGCAGCATTTTCCTTGTTTCTCGCCGACATCTTCTTACTCTTTTCCGATGTCTTGTGGGCCACAAATGCGGGCCAGTGATCTTTGATCTTCTCATATTTGCCAATGAATTCTGGTGTCTTTTTTTTCCGACAAACTGGTTCAGCTCTTTCCTCCACCTCCTCATTAGGGTTGCCATATTCTTAAGAGCACAAGACTTGATTAATTGCTCTTTAACTGGATTCTCCGGATCCTCCTTTAGTGGTAGGGTGAAATTTGCCTTCAGCTCAGTCCAAAGATCTTCTTTCTGCATATCATTGACATAAGACACCTCAGGGTCTTCCTCCTTAGGCTTATACCATTGCTGGATGCTGATCGGGATCTTGTCCCTAACAAGAACCCCGCACTGAGCAGAAAATGCCTTCCTTGTCCGGATGGGTTCAATCGGTTCGCCGTCGGGCACGATTTCTATGATCTCAAACTTTTCATCCGAGCTCAACTTTTTCTTCGGGTCTCGTCTCCTTACCGAAGTTGTGCTCGATTCGGAGGGCTAGAAATTATAAGGAAGAAAGACGAGAGTAATTAATATGTGTACATATACCAAAACAATGGAAGCATCAATTAACTAGTCAGCACGGGCTTAACTAATATATATATACCTGGCCGGACTCGGTTCGGTCACCGGAGCAGTCAGCACGGTCTCCTTCTTGTACCTCCATTGTGTCACCGGAGCCATCATGAACATAGTCCTCTTCTTGTACCGGCATTAATGGGCCGAAGCAATCATGAACATAGCCCTCTTCTTCACCCAGTCCTTCCAGCTGACCATCGGTGTCGAGGAGAAATGACGCAACATCATCACTTCCATTTGCAATTATGTCCCCCAACATCGCTTCTGTTTCTTCGCCTCGGGAGTGCTCCATAGTTTTTGCAAATATTTACAACATGTCAATTATTATTCAAACATGGTACAGATGGATATATATATATATATATATATATATATATATATATATATATATATATATATATATATTAGTGGCAAACGTAGAACTAGCTAGCTAATCACAATAAGGAATCATGTTAGTGGCCTCGACGCTGCTTCTCTAGGGTTTGGGGTCGCCTCGACACAATGCTTCAAGGGTTTGGGGTGGCCTCGACGACAACGCTCTTTTAACTTGGTAAATTTGGGTGGCCTCGAGAGAGTTAATTTGTCGGGTAGGGGCGCGGCGGGAGGGGGTAGGAGACCAACATCGTTTTCTCTCTAGGGTTTGGGTGTCCTCGAGAGTTTTGGTCGAGAGAGAGGGCCGAGGGCCGGGGGGTGCTGCCGTTGTATAAGTTATCACGGTCGAGAGGGGGTATATATATATCGACCGCCCCTCATGTCGAAGTTATCTAGAGGGGGTTATATCGACAACGACGTGACATACATATACATGGGAAAATAATGTTATCGGGGAGGGGGTATCGGTACCACCCCCTCGTGTTGAAGTTTCTTCTTTCTCCTCTATTTCTTTCTTTCTTCTTCTACTCTTCTTTTTCTTCTTCTCCCTCGAGAAAGGAAAATAATTAAGGAAAAGGAAGAAAAGAGGAAGAAGGAAGAAGGAAGAAGAAGA
>NC_041391.1:661364139-661380273 GCF_002162155.2 Triticum dicoccoides | reverse complement strand
CCTTATTTTACTTTCTCCTCTACACTAACCTAAAATGCACTAACCTAAAATTGATATCTACTAACAACCTAAATATAAAATTAATACATATATGAAAAAACATATATAAACAAAAAAATGCTATGAACATTATATTCATACATACATATATAGCCACATGCATTCATCATATATATAGCTACCACATACATATATACATTATATATATTGAAAAAATGCAATGAACAAAAAAAATACACTTATGAAAAAAAATACTATGAACATGTACACATATACACACATAAAAACACATATACACAAAAAAATGCAAAAAAATACATATATACTTGCACATATGTATAAATTTTTGCATATATAAATTTTTGCATATATAAACTTCTGCATATATAAAAAAAAGAGGAAAGGGCGCCGGCGGCCGGACCAAAGGCGGCGGCGTGTGGTCGGGGCGACAGCAACGGGGTTGGGAAAGGGGCGGCGCGCGCGGCGACGGCGACGGGGTCGGGGAAGGGGCGGCGCGCGCGGCGACGGCGACGGGGTCGGGGAAGGGGCGGCGCGTGCGGTGACGACGACGGGGTCGGGGAACGGCCGGTGGCGCACGCGGTGACGACGATGGTGTCGGGGCCGGCAGGGGCGGCGGGCGCGGCGACGGTGTCGGGGCAGTGGCTCGGCGGCGGCGACGGCGAGCTGGACCAGCCTGACGACGTCGGGGCAGGGCTCGGCGGCGACGGCGATGAGGAGCAGAGGCGTCGGGGTGAGAAAAAACAGATGGGTTTTGGCGAAAACTGCTAAGTCCTGTATATATAGCAAGAGCATTGGTCCCGGTTGGTGGCTCCAACCGGGACTAATGCCCCCTTTAGTCCCGATTGGTGCCACCGACCGGGACCAAAGGCCTCTTTTCAGCAGCCCAAAGGGCAGGAAGCGGCGGCCTTTGGTCCTGGTTGGAGGCACCAACCGGGACTAAAGGGTGGGCATTGGTACCGGTTGGGGCCACGAACCGGTACCAATGCACCCTCTTTAGTCCCGGTTGGAGCCACCAACCGGGACCAAAGGCCCCTGTGTTGCCCGCGTCATGGCCAAAGTTTAGTCCCACCTCGCTAGTTGAGAGGGGCGCACAGTGGTTTATAAGCCCCACTGCCGCACCCCTCTCGAGCTCCTCTCCACTGCAGGCTTACGGGCCTACTTGCTACTGCTTTGCCTGATGGGCCTTCTGGGCCTACTGCGGGCCTGAATCCTGGCCCATAGTAGGGTTTCAAGTCGTATTCTGGCCGTGGGGGCCCAGTAGGAGGCATTTTTTTGTTTTTTTGTTTTCCTTACTTATTGTTGATATTTTTATTTTTTCCCAGTTTTTTTGTTTTGTTTTCATCATTATTTATTTTCTTTTATTTTTTGCTTTATTTTTTAATTCTCTTTGCTTTTAGTTTTAGGAAAATTATAAACTTTCTGTTAGTGCCATTACTTTTCAAATTTGAAAACACTTTTTTTGTTTTTTGTTTTATTTCTTGCTTTATTTATTTTATTTTGTTTCTACTTACAATAAAATACTTATTGTTGTTTTTTTGTTTTGTTTTCTGCATTATTTATTTTCTTTTGTTTTTTGCTTTATTTTTTAATTCTTTTTGCTTTTAGTTTTAGGAAAATTATAAACTTTCTGTTACTGCCATTACTTTTCAAATTTGAAAACACTTTTTTTGTTTTTTTGTTTTCTTTCTTACTTTATTTATTTTATTTTGTTTCTACTTACAACAAAATACTTATTGTTGCTATTTTTAATTATTACGAGGGCCGAACAATAAGACATTAAAGCATTTCAAATGAACTCTGGAAAAGTTGAAAGTTGGCATGGTATCATAAATTGACCCACACATAGCATGTGCATATACAAAACGGACAATGGTATCATACTCGTCAGTTACAAAGTTGGCATGGTATCATCATAATAGTTGCGGGAGAAAGTCTTCACTTTTTCTTCGCTTGTGTCATTTGCTTATTCCGCCGTAACCATGGATAATCTTCATCGTTTATCAGGATGCTGGAGTCAGCCTTGACTTTGAAGGGAGGAATTTCATGAAACTTTTCATAATCTTCAGACATGTCTGTCTTGTCCTCCACTCCCATGATGTCCCTTTTTCCTGAAAGAACTATGTGGCGCTTTGGCTCATCGTATGATGTATTCGCTTCCTTATCTTTTCTCTTTCTCGGTATGGTAGACATGTCCTTCACATAGATAACCTGTGCCACATCATTGGCTAGGACGAACGGTTCGTCAGTGTACCCAAGATTTTTCAGATCCACTGTTGTCATTCCATACTGTGGGTCTACCTGTACCCCGCCTCCTGACAGATTGACCCATTTGCACTTAAACAAAGGGACCTTAAAATCATGTCCGTAGTCAAGTTCCCATATGTCCACTATGTAACCATAATATGTGTCCTTTCCCCTCTCGGTTGTTGCATCAAAGCGGACACCGCTGTTTTGGTTGGTGCTCTTTTGATCTTGGTCAATCGTGTAAAATGTATTCCCATTTATCTCGTATCCTTTCCAAATCGTAACAGTCGAAGATGGTCCCCTGGACAACAAGTACAGCTCATCACAAACAGTGTTGTCACCTCTGAGACGTGCTTCCAACCAACTGCTGAAAGTCCTGATGTGTTCACATGTAATCCAGTCATTGCACTGCTCCGGGTGTTTGGAGCGCAGACTGTTCTTGTGTTCATCGACATATGGGGTCACCAAGGTAGAGTTCTGTAGAACTGTGTAGCGTGCTTGAGACCAAGAATATCCGTCCCTGCATATTATTGAGTCCCTTCCAAGCGTGCCCTTTCCAGTCAGTCTCCCCTCATACCGCGATTGAGGGAGACCTATCTTATTAAGGCCAGGAATGAAGTAAACACAAAAACCCTATGACATCCTCTGTTTGATGGCCCATGGAGATGCTTCCTTCTGGCCTAGCGCGGTTACGGACATATTTCTTTAGGACTCCCATGAACCTCTCAAAGGGGTACATATTATGTAGAAATACGGGGCCAACTAGATGAACTAAGACGTGCATCATGATATTGTAGAAGGATGGTGGGAACACCAGCTCGAAACTGACAAGACATTGCACCACATCACTCCTTAGCCTTGGTATGATTTCTGGATTGATCACCTTCTGAGAGATTGCATTGAGGAATGCACATAGCTTCACAATGGCTAATCGGACGTTTTCCGGTAGAAGCCCCCTCAATGCAACCGGAAGCAGTTGCGTCATAATCATGTGGCAGTCATGAGACTTTAGGTTCTGAAATTTTTTCTCTGCCATATTTATTATTCCTTTTATATTCGACGAGAAGCCAGTCGGGACCTTCATACTAAGTAGGCATTCAAAGAAGATTTCCTTCTCTTTTTTGGTAAGAGCATAGCTGGCAGGACCTTCATACTGCTTTGGAGGCATGCCGTCTTTTTCGTGCAAATGTTGCAGGTCCTCCCGTGCCTCAGCTGTATCTTTTGTATTCCCATACACGCCCAAGAAGCCTAGCAGGTTCACGCAAAGGTTCTTCGTCATGTGCATCACGTCGATCGAAGAGCGGACCTCTAGGTCTTTCCAGTAGGTTAGGTCCCAAAATATAGATTTCTTCTTCCACATGGGTGCGTGTCCCCCAGCGTAACTCGGAACAGCTAGTCCGCCGAGACCCTTTTCAAAGATTACGTGTAAATAATTGACCATAGCAAGTACGTGATCACTGGTACGCATGGCGGGCTTCTTCTGGTGATCTGCCTCGCCTTTGAAATGATTGCCTTTCTTTCGACATTGATGGTTGGTCGGAAGAAATCGACGATGGCCCAGGTACACATTCTTCCTGCAGCTTGCCAGGTATATACTATCGGTGTCAATTAAACAGTGCGTGCATGCATGGTATCCCTTGTTTGTCTGTCCTGAAAGGTTACTGAGAGCGGGCCAATCGTTGATGGTCACGAACAGCAACGCATTTAGGTAAAATTCCTCCTGTTTGTGCTCATCCCACGTACGTACACCGTTTCCATTCCACAGCTGTAAAAGTTCTTCAACTAATGGCCTTAGGTACACATCAATGTCGTTGCCGGTTTGCTTAGGGCCTTGGATGAGAATTGGCATCATAATGAACTTCCGCTTCATGCACATCCAAGGAGGAAGGTTATACATACATAGAGTCACGGGCCAGGTGCTGTGATTGCTGCTCTGCTCCCTAAAAGGATTAATGCCATCCGCGCTTAAAGCAAACCATACGTTCCTTGGCTCACTTGCAAACTCATCCCAGTACTTTCTCTCAATTTTTCTCCACTGCGACCCGTCAGCGGGTGCTCTCAACTTCCCGTCTTTCTTACGGTCCTCACTGTGCCATCGGATCAACTTGGCATGCTCTCCGTTTCTGAACAGACGTTTCAACCGTGGTATTATAGGAGCATACCACATCACCTTCGCAGGAACCCTCTTCCTGGGGGGCTCGCCGTCAACATCACTGGGGTCATCTTGTCTGATCTTATACCGTAATGCACCGCATACCGGGCATGCGTTCAGATCCTTGTACGCACCACGGTAGAGGATGCAGTCATTAGGACATGCATGTATCTTCTGCACCTCCAATCCTAGAGGGCATACGACCTTCTTTGCTGTGTATGTACTGTCGGGCAATTCGTTATCCTTTGGAAGCTTCTTCTTCAATATTTTCAGTAGCTTCTCAAATCCTTTGTCAGGCACATCATTCTCTGCCTTTCGCTGCAGCAATTCCAGTACGGTACCGAGCTTTGTGTTGCCATCTTCGCAATTGGGGTACAACCCTTTTTTTGGTCCTCTAACATGCGATCGAACTTCAGCTTCTCCTTTTGATTTTCGCATTGCGTCCTTGCATCGACAATGACCCGGCACATCATCTGGTTCCTCTTGATCTTCAGCAGCTTCGCCCGTTGCAGCATCACCGTGCACATCGTCTGGTTCCTCTTGATGTTCAGTAGCATCACCGTATTCAGGGGGCACATAGTTGTCATCGTACTCTTCTTCTTCGCCGTCTTCCATCATAACCCCTATTTCTCCGTGCCTCGTCCAAACATTATAGTGTGGCATGAAACCCTTGTAAAGCAGGTGGGTGTGGAGGATTTTTCGGTCAGAGTAAGACTTCGTATTCCCACATATAGGGCATGGACAACACATAAACCATTCTGCTTGTTTGCCTCAGCCACTTCGAGAAAATCATGCACGCCCTTAATGTACTCGGAGGTGTGTCTTGAACCGTACATCCACTGCCGGTTCATCTGCGTGCATTATATATAATTAAGTGTGTCCAAAATCATTACAGAACACTAAAACCAAATTAATAGAAGTTGATCATCACACTAAAACCAAAGTACATACATAGTTCTCATCTAACAACATAAAGCTCTGCAGAGCATCTAAATTAATTAAACCATACACTCAAACTATGTAAAACATTTGAATGCGAAAACAAATGCGATCATAATCGCAACCAATGTAACAACTGATCCAACGGCATAATGATACCAAGCCTCGGTATGAATGGCATATTTTCTAATCTTTCTAATCTTCAAGCGCATTGCATCCATCTTGATCTTGTGATCATCGACGACATCCGCAACATGCAACTCCAATATCATCTCCTCCTCCTCAATTTTTCTAATTTTTTCCTTCAACAAATTGTTTTCTTCTTCAACTAAATTTAACCTCTCGACAATAGGGTCGGTTGGAATTTCCGGCTCAACAACCTCCTAGATAAATAAAATCTATGTCACGTTGGTCGGCATAATTGTCATAAACAATAAATGAACCAATAGTTATGAAAAGATAATATATACCACATCTGAATCATAGACAGGACGAGGGCCGACGGGGGCGGATACCAAAACCATCGCACTATATAAGATGCAATAATAAAAGTAAGAAAATTATACAAGTATCTATATAAACATACAAGTAAGAGGCTCACCACGGTGGTGCCGGCGACGAGATCGGCGCGGGCGATCGACGGCGGTGAAGACGGGGATGGGACGTGACGGACCGCTAAACCTAGACAAATATTGAGGAAAATGGAGCTTGGAGGTGGAGCTTGGAGAGGAGAAAGCTTAAGTAGTGTGGCTCGGGCATTCCATCGAACACCTCGTGTGCATAGGAGGTGAGCTAGAGCACCACAAAGCTCCCTCCTCGCATGCCACGAAAAACAGAGCAGTGAGAGTGCTCTGCTCGCGGGGTATATATAGGCAACTAATTGGTCCCGGTTCGTGGCTTGAACCGGGACTAAAGGGAAGCCTTTGGTCCCGGTTCAGGCGACCAACCGGGTCCAATGGTGGTGGGCCAGGAGCAAGGCACATTGGTCCTGGTTCGTCCCACCAACCGGGACCAAAAGGTCCAGACGAACCGGGACCAATGGCCCACGTGGCCCGGCCGGCCCCCGGGGCTCACGAACCGGGTCCAATGCCCCCATTGGTCCCGGTTCTGGATTGAACCGGGATTAATGGGCTGACCCGGCCTGGACCATTGCCCCCTTTTCTACCAGTGCGACGGCGGCGGCTGGATCTGGCTAAGTGGCCAGTGAGGATGATGGCTTCACCCCCCAGTCAAAGTCAACCGGCCACTTCCATTGGGCGTCGCCATGTTCTTCCTCACGCGTCGCCGACCGGCGGCGAGAAAGAGGACATCGTGAGGCTCGAGGAGGTTGCCATCACCACCGGCGAAGAGAACGACGACCTCCTACTCGATATGTAAGCCGTCGTTACTTCTATTGATCTGACCGGATCGGATCCTGCTCGTTTGTATCCGTATGTTTTCATGCATGGATTTCACTTTAGTTCATAAAAAAGTGATGTACTAAATTTTACTTTCAACATATATCAGGACAACTCAGCCGTGAACTTTAAAAGAGCAAACAAGGTTCTGGTATTGGAGTCTGGGCTGGTAATTTCTGATTATCTTCACTTGAATGTGTAAAGTTTTGTTTAATCCATTTTCCTTTTGTTACTTGTGTTTGCACGTCTCTTAACCAGACAAACATTTGACACCTGAAGCCTTCCTGTGTAGGTGGGAAAGTGATTCAAGAAATTTATATAGTGTTACCTGAATGCACAAGAGTTGCTGCCGGGACTCCATTAGTACAGGTACAGGGCTTGTTAATATGCCATGCTAATGCAATTTAACGTATGACACACTAACCAGCCATAATATTTAATTAGATAATGTGTTGTGCAATGTTTGACATTCTTGTCTGCAGTTCATGGCAATAATTTCAGTACTTGAGATTCCATAATCCATAATCCATAGTAGTCTTTTGGTCTGCTTAGTTGTCAATTATACAGTTGGAAAAACAATTGCATATTTATTACTCTTCCCAGGTGTGTCCAGAGATCTAATGCTTCAACACTGCAGATGTCTCTGCTAAATGGTTTGTTCGATCGCATGGGATGTGCTAATGGAGATGGCGAGGAAGACAAGTAGAGATGTGTGATGGTAAGGGGTTAACTAAATTAATCATGCAACATTTGTTTGCTATGTGATCTGGGAATTATATCTTACAGATTGCCTTTCGTCTCCCTTTTGATTAGTACTCTTGTCATCTACATGGATAGATTCTTCTGTCCTAAATCACGTGGAGGGTTGCGATCACTGTACGGGCACCTAAATTACTCCTTCTGCTTGACTATAGGAGATTTATACGCGTTGCTCAAGTATGTCATGAGGTAATTTACTATCTTCAATGGTTCCCAACTACTATGAATGGTAATTTACTATATCCATCCGATGCTCATGTTGATCTCGTAGTGTAGTCTAGGTTTATGTATTTGGTAAATATTATTTTCCCATGAATTTTCTGTACTAGATAAGAAAGGTTAGTTTGCAATACGAGGCCATTTGCTATTTTAAGGGGATCTCTGTACTGGATAAGCAAATTATGTATGTACCATTTTTGTATAGCCATTTCTTCCTTTTGACTATTGTGTTTAGACTTTGGACTTCCAAATTAGATCTATGGTCTACAACGTTAAGTTCAGAAGCAAGTTCTGTACTGTCATTTTTTTCTGTAGATCTCTCTTGTCTCATATATTAGAGTGGGGCAACTTTGCAATCACTCATGGATAAATGAAGCTGTCAAGCACTTGTGCTTTTGCTTTTGTGATTCCATTTACTTCTTCGTAACAACACACTTCTACAGTCTTTTGTGACATAAACATTTAGACAACTAGGCGTGATGTGTTGTGAACTCATGACTGCTAGCCCTTTTTTGTTTTTTTTGGTTTTCCATTTTGGGTACATAAAAAGTCAATAGTTTTTAGCACAAGGTTTATTTTATTTTATTTTATTTACCAGGTTAGCAAAGGACTTGAGTATACATGAAAGTATAAGCACCATGATTTATTCAGATGCTTGACACTTGACAGTATCCGAGATGCCGCGGCAAGGTCTGGTGTAGTGTTTTACAATGTTGTCATTTCTTCAATTTGCAAAAAATGGGAAACTGATCGTGCCATTGATTTATTTCGCCCACATGGTGTTGATTATTTCATAATTCATTATTTTTATTAACATATTCATGTGAAGTGTAATCTTGAATGTTGCAGACTATACCATCTGAAATGTCCTTTATTAATAACTGTTGGAGTGTATATCCTTCGTTAGAGTGAGTACGAAAAACTGAACCAAAGAGGGAATGTAATGTTGTCAGCGAGGATGGGATTCTTATGCCTCAGGTTTCCCTTTGTATCATTGAGACTTGAGAGTAGATTGTAGGGTAATACATTCTACATGCATGTGTGTTGTAGTTGTAGCAAGTTAGACAAGGTACCCCGCTAATGCCGAGAGTATGGAGCCGACGAAGGCTATCAACAACAAGCTTCCGGGTGCGTGCACGTAGATGAATTTCTCGTTTTTGGAATAGCCATATTGAATAAGTAGTCTAATTGACTTCCTTGTTGTTTGTTTATTGATATGCAGAGGAGAATGGTCTAACCTATAGCCCAGATCAGGTTCTCTAAGAAGTGCATTACACAAGCTATGCTTGCTCTTTTCTCACGTGGTGATGTGGCAAAGTTATCATCCTTGTACATTAATTTTTTAGGACAAATACTTTTCATACTAGCTTAGACAATACCATGAAAATAGCAGCACCAAGTGGTTATCATGTACTCCTTTTGTTGTCCCCAGTTCTTAAAAGTTAGCAGATTGCTTCCAAATGTATTGTAGCACATTTGGTTGTGATGATGCAGGTCTACAAACAGTTCTGAACATAAGCACTAGAAAATATTTTTGTTGCGATGACCATATAAGCAAATAATGTGTATCTCCATTGCTCATGTTTGATATTCATTCCTAATAGTATGCTTGTGTTATTGCTTGGTACATATTGTAGTTTTATTTGTTTAATACTCCCTCCGTTCCTAAATATTTGTCTTTTTAGAGACCTCAAATGGACTACCACATACGGATGTATATAGACATATTTTGAAGTGTAGATTCACTCATTTTGCTCCGTATGTAGTCATTTATTGAAATCTTTAGAAAGACAAATATTTAGGAACGGAGGGAGTATTTTTGAATCATTGACCCGCCCTTCTCATCATTCTACCTAGAGTATGGTGATGTACAAAGCTCTTGATATATGTAGTGTGGTTGATTAAGAAATGTACCAAAAAGTGAGTGCAACTTATATTAAGTTATACTCACGAGTCTTGATGTTGATTGAATTGAAACTTTAAAATGACTATAATTGATATTTGAAAATGTTATCCAAGGGTAGTTGCATTCTGATGCTTTACATCTTCTGGATGTCTTTCCTGAATTTATGGTACCTACACAAACATATCCTTTTATCTAGCATTACACTGCCCTTTACTTCTCATTCACTTTCTGTATGATGCACTGCTTTCGGGTTATGGAGACATATCCCAAGGACTGCATCCATCCACATGATGTCGCATTACCAATCAAACATGCGGATGGTGATGTCTCCCTCATTTCCTGCCTCATTGAAAGAACTGCCAAGAAGGCCATCATCACAACAAATTGCCAGAGCTTTGTCGTGAAACCAACATCAAAGAAGGTGACATTTGCCTTCTACTTCAGAAACCAGGCAAGGCATTCCATGTAGGTTCCTACCGGTCTCTCTTATACCTGTTACATATGCTTCATCGAGCAACTGTGGCTCTACTTTTGGACGCCGTTGCCTGAGTTTTGAACCATCTTACTGTATCTGTAATGGATCGTATTGTGAACCATTCATCATATTTGCAATTCATATAAGATATCTATATTTTATTCGCATGCAACTGATGTCTTGTTGATCCCTTTTTGCTCCTGCATTATTTTCAGTTATGAACTTGCATGTACCAATACTTCACATTACTGTACCTTTAGTCTGACAGAATAACGTCACTTGGTATAGACAAGAATGTGGAAGGGGCGCCACCTATCTGGCACCGCAGAGCTTCCGCTCAGGTGGCGCACCAAGGTGCGCCCCAACCACTAGTAATTTACAACTGGTCTGACGCTGGAGACTTACCAGACTATAGATACAAAGCGTTTTACAACTGTCACCGATGAATCAAAGGCAACATATATAAGCGCATAATACATATAGTTGAAACTGAAACATCAAAAGTCTGCAACATAATCCAATTTATGGCTGCAACTTTAAGGCCCCAATGAACTAATGCAAGATGCAAAAGGGCTAGGCTTCACTATACCTAATAAATCAGCGCAGTCTAGAGAGTTCTTATGGCCTAAATTACATTGGTGGTTGACTTGCGTTGTATATATTCACTTCTGTCACTGAACTTAAAAGTATTTGAAATGCGATAACTAAGTTTTTCTTCCAAAATAAGGAAAACCTTTTCCTATGTAATTAAGAAGAATCTTTCTTAGTTAATTACGAAAAACATGGCAAAAGGAAAAATTATAATAGCACACGATCTTGCCAAGCTAGACCCAAGGCACCACAAACCAGCACTACCACGATACCACAAACTTGACACATCGAAAGAAGAAACCTCAAAGGAGCTGCCACAAGCGTCATTGTCATCACATACTGATGGTCCAATTGCTTGGACATCACGATCGATGAGCACCGGCGAAACTCTTCACCGCAGACGCAGCAAGCCCACGCACGCTGGTCCACATACCCGACCATGCGCCAGCGATATGTAGTTTTGATTTTGATAATGAGCTTTGAAGGAATAGAAAAAATTGCGTTGATCTGATCAACCACATGTCTTCTACAACGTCATTGTCACTACACAAGCGACACCACAACAGCTCCAAATCCAACTCTAGGAGACACAAGAAAAATAGAGCACAAATATCCATGACACCCACCAGAGAGCCGACTAGGAGGCCCTTGCTGCGACCCAAATGATCAACAAGCTCCACTGTGGTAAGAGCAACCCTCGTGAAGGGTTTAGGCATCTCACGATTTTTTTAAGAACAATCCACTTGTTTTTATT
Organism: Triticum dicoccoides; assembly: GCF_002162155.2. Taxonomy (NCBI): domain Eukaryota; kingdom Viridiplantae; phylum Streptophyta; class Magnoliopsida; order Poales; family Poaceae; genus Triticum; species Triticum dicoccoides. The sequence goes on along the minus strand of NC_041391.1, from coordinate 661,368,816 downwards.
GATTCATAATAATGTTTGTGGGAATCATAATTACATCATGAGGAATGTACTATATATATCATCAAGCTCCCTGGAATTGGAGGCCTCTCATTCAATTGAGGCCACCAATATGGAACTGGGTCACCGATTTTGACCGGGTCAACAATCTCTCACTCAATTATTTTAATTTACTATGCTTAATTATTTTAGAGCTCTCCTATTCCATTAAGAAATTAAATATTAGATTTGGTTCATGATTTTGACTGGGTCAACAATTTTTCAAGTCAATTGGAAGCAACCGGCCTATAAAACATATCAATCCTAGGCACCAATACAATGATAATGTAGCACCAATACAATACATGCAGCCACTAATGTAAAAAAGAAAACCAGTTACTGGTAAAGAAGCAAAAGAAAGGCAAAAAGAAAACAATATGAAGAAAATCAAGAAAGAAAGAAAAAAAAACCAAAAGTACAATGAAGAAAGAAAAACCAAATACCAGTGGAAAAACAAAGTATAACAAAAGGAAAAAACCAAAGACAAAACAAAAAGAAAAAATAAATAAAAACCGGACCAACACGAGAGACTGCCCATGGCCCAATTCAGCGAATACCAGCTAAATCTTCTCAAGGTTCAAAATAGACCGGGGTCAAAGAGTTTGGTGTGCTAATTTCAAGGATTGAGAGAGTTCAGGATTTGATTTAGTTTTCGCCTACAAATTCAAGGTTTGTTTTGGACTTTTTCCGAGCACGACGCCCAACCAGCCCGGTGTCCATAGCAATTTGCCTTGAGGGTTACCAATCAGACCACGTAAAATAAGCCAACCTAAAAACCTCTTTTCATGGTAATATGTGTCTTGTTTATATAAGATCATAGTACAAGCCATGTATAAACCGACCTGGCAAAATTGAACAAATAGCAGAATGCTAGCCTTTGCACAAAGGAACATCAGCCAAGAAGTAAAATTACAAACAAGATCGAAGAAACCTCTGAGCTTAACACCAACGTCCGTCACCTGCCTCTGGCATCACCACAACAGCCACCAAAGAAAAAAATGATGGATAACCTCCACACCCGAGCTCGACGCGGCTCCATCGCTGATATGCAGTTTTACGAACCTCCAAGGTGGCTCATCCAAGGCGAAACCATTACCGTTGAACGAATCAGACCGGGGCAACATCCCGGACACGCCATCAAACTCCAGATCTGGCACCCCCACATGACTAAGACGTCGGAGGAGGAAACCAACCCGTCATCCACGTACCACGAACCGAACATACGATCCATCATCTTTCAGATGCCGCTAATGCAGACCACAATCTGCATCCGCTTCTGAACTACCTCCCAAGCTTCGCATCGACGCTGGAGCAGACACCGTCGCAACAGCGGGGCTCGAGAAGACAGGTCCACCACGAGGATGCCGCCGCCGCCACATCGTCCTTGCTTGAACAGACTGGATTCCTGATCCACCCCTAACCATAGGACCAATCGCCTCGTCGGAGTAGAATCTGAAGAAAGTTTATTAAGTGCCGCCATCGCCATCGCCATCGCCGAAGCCAAGACAACGAACAACCTAAAAATCTGAACTACTTTGGTCTAAAACTATCCACACGTGTGGATCCGGCAACCCCCCTTACCACCGACGACTGAGGTCGTCGGCGGTGGGAGCCGCCAGAGGACAACGTTGGAAGGCTGGCTTCTGTGGTGGTTAAATTGGTCTTCGCGAGTATTTTTCATACTCAGCTTCATTTATTTTCCTTGATAGTGCAATACAAATACGGAAATGTTAACTAACTAACAAACGTTCCATGGGAGAGGGATGTCAAGTGATCGCATTTTGCTCACAGTTTTAGTTGCCACACGAGATGAAACGTTGACAATTTCTACCCGTTTTAGCCTCAAAATTTCTTTCTTTCCCGAAACAGTCATGCGTCCCTGAAGAAAATGCCATGCTTCTGTCAGCAAAAACGATTTGCTTATATATTCAGAAGTTTCTTTTGTCCTCTCTCATGGAGCTAGCCAAAAGTGATTTTTGCAAATGTGGTTCAATCTAATCCCTCTACGTAACTGAGTTTATTCATCCCCTTTGTGCTTTGTGTCAAATTTTGTTCATAAATTTAACTAATAAAATATGAGTTATATGTAAAAATAATAATACCATATACTGAAAACTTATTTTAAACAAGAATCTTACAATATAAACTTTGTGACATCACTTATATTTTGCTAGTTAAATTTATGGTTAAATTTTGACCCAAAATAGAAGAGGGGCTAACAAATCCGGATGGAGGAAGTAAATTAGTGTCGTGGTTATTAACCTACTTTCATATACACACCGAGTATATATCCAACATTTTATGGACAAATGGACAATTAACCGCGGGCATAGAATATCTAACACTGTGATCTAGTGGAAGCACCTATTTTTTTTAAGGGGCACCTGAAAGTAAGTGTTAAATTTACGTCAAAATTGTTCTTATATTATGGGACGGGGGAGTACATGCCATACAGTATTCGAAATGTATTTTAATATACAAGTGGAAAACTAATAACCATAAAGATCCCTATCCTATATAGAAACTCTGATTCATTGATGTGACCTTTTCGCTACAACATCAAGCTCTGGTACTTCTTTCCGCGAGAATTAAGAAGCTATGGGGTACTACCCGCTATTTGCGCTCCATGGACCATATGATCCTAACTGAGCAGACGGCTGGAGCACCAAGATATGTTTGCATTGCGTGTAAGACCCAAGATTTGCGAAATTCCGATTTTGACTTGTTTACAAAATAAAGGTATACTGGTTGATGTTACTTCATTCTACAAACGAATCAGATAGTGACACCATTGGTGGTGTTTCCTCCTCGCTGATGACGTGGTTGTCGCCTTCGTCATTCATATATCGCTTCCAGAACCAGTGTTGTTTCCACACTCTTTCAACCATCTCCTCGATGGGAATGTTCTTTGTTTCGGGTAGGAAGAAGAGGACGAAGAGCGACATGATGGCAACACAGATGGAGAAAAACACAAATATGAAGGACTTGAGGTGGCAGAGCATCGAGAGGAAGACCTGCGCAAGGATGGATGTGAAGAGTAGGTTCGTGCAGACACTGACGCTCTGCCCCGCGGATCGCGTCTCGAGCGGGAAAGTCTCGCTCGGGATGAGCCACCCGAGTGGGCCCCATGACCAAGCAAAGGAGGATACAAAATTGCAGATGATGATGACGACCATGATGGCCCAGTCATGGCCGAGGTGGTCTGAGCGGTCGGTAACCCTTGTCCTCATCACCACGGCAATGGCCACTAACGAGAGGAACATTTGCACGCCGGCGTCCAGCAGCAACATCCGTCTCCCCACTCGGTCTACAGTGTACATTGATACAAACGTCGACAACACGTTCACTGCCCCCGTGATCACTGCCGAGTACAGCGAAGCCTCGGTCTTAAATCCCAACGCGGTGAGCAGCACCGGGGCGTAGAACATGATGGCGTTTATACCGGTCAATTGCTGGAACATCTGGAGGAGGATGGTGATCAGGAGAAGGGGACGGTTGCGGCGTTGTAGGAGGCTTCGAAATGGGTTCTTGATATCATGGGCGACGCGACTGGCCTCCACGATCTCATTGAACTCCGGCTCCACGTTGTCGGTGCCGCGGATCTTCTTGAGCACAACTTTGCCCTCCTCTTGACGACCGCGCTCAATGAGGCTGTTGGGTGTATCGACCATGAAGAGCGCACCTAGGGTGAACAGCACAGCTGGTAATCCCGCGAGGGACAAAGAAAGACGCCATCCCCAAGGGTGGATCCTGCATGAGGTTGAAAACCATTTGCTGGTAAGTCTATAGGCATACACACTCATTTTATGTAATGCAAAAGTTCTGTCAGACGCCTGATGGGCAGGTACCTGTTAGTGCCATAGTTGACGAGGTTGGCGAACAAAATGCCGACGGTGATGTTTATCTGGAACAGGGAATTGAGGCCACCGCGGATTGTAGTCGGCGCGATCTCTGACAAGAACAGAGGAATAGCCTGCATAAGTGCATGTCAATTCCCATTCAGTCATGCAAAAAGAACTATAGATCTGTATCAACATCGTAATATCAAAATATGAGGTCAAGAAATAATAGGCTATTACTTCCATGTGGTGGAATCTACTCACTAGGGTTCAAGTCGTAGACTTGGCATGGGTGGTCGCATTTTCGTGGATTTATTCTAGGCTTTTTTCTGGAGCTATTTGGTCAGCGGTATGATGTGTCCATCAACTACATGTCGACTAATTCCCGCAAAAAAAAAACTACATGACGACTATGGTGACTTCATCAATCTCAAGATCTGTCGTCTCAGTCTCTTCGAGGTGTACGTGTGTCAGTGTGAGTGAATGTGAGCGTTTGCATTTGCACTTTGTTCCTAGAAAAATGCTACTCATATTATGCAAAAAATCGATGTAACCACTAACCACTAACTTGATCTACAGTTTCACCAAACCAATTTGTGATATACACCTTCATCGAACCAATTCATGATGCCCACTGTTGTTCATCGCCAACACTTGTTGCTCTTGGACTTTTGGGACTCCTAGGCGTTAGGAGTTAAGGACCGGAAGGTTCCTTGCTTGTGCTATACTTCAGAAAGTTTGTAAAGATCGGTGGTACCCTTCAAGACCAATCACGAGTGATATGAGGCTCGTCCATGTGATG
>NC_041391.1:661351034-661363998 GCF_002162155.2 Triticum dicoccoides | reverse complement strand
GGGTGGGGGGTGACTCAAAAGGAGACTAGAGTGATCCACTTGGTGGTGTTCGAGAGCTTTGGCTTTGTCACCTCTTCAACTAAGATTAACCCACCCCAAAGAGCGAATTTCAGGATACATCCGCATCTCTGACTTGTGTGGTTAATCCTTTTCATACCCTTACTTGTGTTTGCTTGCGAGCTAACTTGCTGCTATTTCTTACCTAATGTATTAGCTTGCTTGTCATAGGCTGTTCTCACCTTAGATTGTGTATCTAGAGGACTTAATTTATCTACATTGCCCCTAAAATTAAAAACTAAGCTAATCCATAGGTGCGTTTGGAATTCTCACTAAAAAAAGATAGGTGTTTTTGGAGTTCTCGCTAAAAAAAAGATAGGTGTGTTTGGAGTTTAATTCAGATTGCTAGCAATCGTTTTAGTGTGATATTAAATTAGTACACACAATTATATTTCTACTTGAATAGTCAATATTAATGTGCAAAATAAGAAATCAATTTGTAAGCCCAAGATTCGTATTTTGTGTGAAGTTTTGACCATAAATCACCTAAAGAAATATACCGTATCTGTAGCAAAAGTAATACAACTGAAAAGTTGTTTTGGATTCGAAACCAGCAATATATTTTTTGTGAGATAGAACTTACATTTTGATACCTAAATATATAGTCAAAATTTAACCCAAATTATGAAGGGACGAATATAACCCGAATGGAGTAACTGTATTGAGGCTTAGCTAGCTTCCTCGTAAAGAACAAACAAAAAACAATCTCATTTATTTAAGCTTCCTATACAATTAAAATTTATGGGAGCCGCTACACGTCCGTCGGTGGATGTATTAAAAACATCCGCCTCCTGGAGCTCCCTTGGATCAGCGTTCTGACAGCCATCAGATTTAACACCGCGTGCACGACCACCTTATTACTTCATGCAACAATCACTCAGTTTCGAAAACAGATCCCCTGTCTGCCGTCTTGACACAGCTGTGCCCAGCGCGACGCCAGCCCCCACCACCGCAAAATCATTGTCGCCGGCGCGCGGGGGAACTAGTCCTTCTCATGCTCGCTGGAGTTGCTGCTCCTCCTCCGTCTCAGCCCCGCGAGCAGCTGCTAGCTCCAATCCAGCACGACGGCAGCGACCTCTTACGCTCGACGCTTCTTCGACGTTTTCTGCAACCGGAGCTATGTTTATGAAACATGCCTCATGTTGCAATGTCTGAACACTCACTCTCTAACGTCGGGCGCTCCTCCGGCGCTGCAACTTGGGCTATGTTTCTGATACAAGACCCTTGTTGCAGAAAAAAAAACCTTCACAACCGAAACATTTCTTTTCTTTCTGAAACAAAAGATATGTTGCAGAAAATCTTTTGAAACAAGATCCCAGTTGTAGAAAAGAAATTCACCACCGAATAGTTTTTTCTTTCTTTCTGAAACTAGTCTTGTGTTACAGAAATCAACTGAACCCGTATTGCAAGAATACTTGCCGCGCGGACTGACTTGTGGCCAGCGTGGCTGCTTGACCAGGATTGATCTGACGGCTACGCAAGCGGCGGACGTTCGCGCGTGCATTAGCCGGCTAAAGGATAGTGTTTTCCTAAAATTATGTGGTCGAAAAAATACAACCAGATATTTTTCTTTTTCTTAGAATTTTTTGAGCATGTACTATATATACCTTTTCTGATTAACGTGTCATATACTTCTACTTTAAGTATACAAAATGTTTTTTCTTGAATTGTTTGCTTGGGAGTGCTAATTTGATGTCCGGGAATTTTCTGACCTGGTTCGCGAAGCCAACGCCGCAGCCAAGCAGGATCCTGCCGACGATGAGCATGCCGAGGTTCCGTGCAGCGCCATTGAAAATGACGCCGACGATGAAAAAGGCGCCGGCTATGCGCATAGTGGCGCGGCGGCCGAGTCGGCGGGTGGTGTAGGACGCGAAGAGGGTGGAGACGAGGCCGGCGAGGTAGAGGGACGAGGTAAAGAGCTGCAGGCCTTGGTTGTCGTATCGGCAGTAGTTGCTCCCCTTGTTCTCGCGCCTCTTGCGAAGCACCGTCGGGAAGAACTCACGCTGGAAATCCTCCATGGATGTCACCCCGCCTATGCAGATGATTTGTTAGATACACCATGGTCTTACTTGTTAATTGCTTTGTAGAAGGATCTTTGTACCAGAGATGCCGATGTCGTAGCCGAACATGAGCCCGCCGGTGGCCGCCGTGACGCAGGAGGTGACCACCATAGGCGTGATCTTGGCCTCGAACTCCATGCCGGACGGCGGCGCCAAAGACGCCGAGAATCCTCCTGCCGGCATCTTCGCTCGGCGGCCAAGCTAACCTCAGATGGATTGATTTTCTCGTCCCAAGGTAGCCATGGAAATAAAACGGAACTAGGAGCGAGTATCTGTGTATTTTCTTCAGGCAATCATTCAAAAGTAAATATATCACGCGAAGGCTCCAGCTGTCGGTTTACACGGGCAGGCAGGGCAGGGAGACAAGTCTCCAGTCGTCGGAGAAACTTCAAACGCATTGGTTCGCTCAGCCGCTGGTCAGTCAACGGACTAGTGCTCCACAAGGAAGAGTACCTTGTTAAAGGTCAAGTTACGCGTAGTGCCAAATTAATGAGCCTTTGCACACTGTTAAAAATGATAGAACAACTAGAACCGATTTTTTCAGAGATAACAGGTACGTGTTCCTCCTGGGGACGATGAAAAAACCTCCTCATCCGGCCTCGGAGATGGGGAAGGCATAATGAATGGCGGCGGCGACGGCCTCCGTTGCACTCAGCAAACTTATCCCCTGCCACGTCACCATGAAAAGCAAGACCCCTAGTCAGATCTAGTAGTGTCGAACGTGGCAAATCGTGCGTTCAATGTTCCATTACTAGTCATACGGTGGTTTTTTTTTTGCTAAGAAAATGAATACTGGTGCTTTTCGTGACTTCGGTCATAATTGTGACGATTTTACTGTAAATACTCAGCTCCGAAAGAAATTAGAGCCACACGAGCAGGATTCTCGCCGCCACCGCCACTTCGTTAGAGGGGGGTATTTAGTATTTACTGTAAAATCATCACAATGATTCTCTCATCAGAGTGGAGTTCGACCCAAAGTAATGTGGCTGACGAAGTGATGCTGGCGGCAAGAATTGGTTGGAGCCGGCGTGGTGTGGCGCCGGACGGCAGCGGGGAAGTTTCACCGCGGACAGTTGGGTTCCCGCTGCAGCACTTTGGTTTTAGGACAGCTGCTAAAGGTGTTGCAAATATGCAACGCTTGTAGCAAAAATTTAGGGCAGTTGCAAAATTTTCTTTGGCATCATAGTGATATAGGGAGTCTTCTGGAGCTGTGTTTTTTTCTTTTTTGCCAAAACGGATCGAAATGACAGGTTTTTTTGGCACCACCACATTTTTATATCATCTGTTGGAGATGCTTTAAGACTCTGAACAGATCCAACATGGGAATGAAGCAGGTATCGGATGACAAAGACATCGCTATAACTTCTCCCTTCTTCTTGGCACCTTGGACGACGGTGGGCGGGCTGGCCAGGATCCGAAGCTTCGGCGGCTGGACGACGGCGGGCCGCGCAGATGGGCTCCTCAGTGAGCTTCCTTCGCGATTGATGATGACCCTTGGGATCTCTCCTTGCTGGTGGGCGGGTGTATGTTGGTGGCCTCGCGTGGCTGCGATCGCCGCCGAGGTGGGGCGACACCGAGTTATCCGGTGGGGAGGCAGGCTGGAGGGACGGGAGGCGTTGCCGAGCCTGGGCCACCCGTCGTTGCCACAAGGATGTGCCGGCCCGGATGCGTCCGCTCCCCCTCCTCCCCCGTTCCCCGGTCATGTGTGGGCTGACGCAATTCCGGCGTTGCTCGAGGCGGGACGTATGCCGCGGTTTCTTCAGTCAGGTGCGCCCTTTGGCACAAAGCTGATCACTTTGGTCGGTCTTGGGGGTGTCTGGATGCAGGGCGGTGGCCCCGGCGGCGGGAGGCACGACGTCCGTGGGCGGGACTTGCGCCTCGGGTGTGGGCGAGCGGCCATGGCCACGCGGGTGGGTGGTCGCTAGTGGTTGTCGGAGCTAGGTTACTTCGGAGGGGTGGGCGTGTTGGGGTTCATCACTTGCCCAATCTTGTATTGGCCGACGGTGGCGGCGTCCGTGAACACCGTATCCTTCTTGTAGGATCCGTCGCGGTGGCCTTTCTCCTTCGAGTTGCTCCGGGTGAAAACCCGATCTTTGGGATCGGATGGTGGCGGCTATCGTGGTCGTTTCCTTCTTGGAGGCACCATCTTGGAGTCCTGGTTCCGTCGTTCCCGTCTCACCCCTGCTCGGAGGAGGAGGTCTCCGGTGGCTCCAAGCAGTTCGTCCTCGCGCATTTCTAGTGGCTTGGTAGTCGTTGGGGTGGTGTGGTGGTCCCCGGCACCTTTGTATCTTGTCTTGGGTGTGTGTGTTGTGTGCGGTGGTGGCGTGAGTTTGTATCACGGTCCTTGTGGTTCGGTGCTTTATATATAAAGTGGGGCGAAAGCCTTTTTCGGTAAACACTATCCAAGTATTCTTCGTCTAAGAACAGGGCAAAGGTAAACTCCTAATTTTGAAACTGGGTTAACAAAGGGCTACAACAACAACTACATAACCAAACAAAGCGCACTATTCATATAGGCTACAAGTTAAGCATGATTGCATAGAATTTAACAAAATGTGATGAGCAACAAGTTTGTCATACCAATTACATACTTTAGTTTTATATATCTATATAAGTAATATTCACATCTTATAACCAACAAAGATGCATTATCTGCAAAAGGATTCTAGAAATTATGCAGCACAAGGTTTCACTTCGATCATTACAATTGTTCATCTATTCTACTCCCTCCGTCCTATACTGTAATACGCTTTTTGACTCTAAAGTAGTGTCAAAAAACTTTTACATTATGGGATGGATGGAGGGAGTATATGAGATCTGAATAATAAAGAGAAAGCTCATTCCACATATCTTGTGTCTATTCCTGTGTCTATTTTTTTACAACGTACTGCATGTTTTATCAAAATCTCAACAATTTGAACAGTTCAGACTCACCATCTTCGTTCTGATTCACGGGTAGAAAAACTGAGATGACAGTTTTTTTATTTAAACAACAATATTACTAGCAGATATCATTGCCGCAACACCAGGTTTTGGTAATATTCAACGGCCACAATATTAGTCACAATTTCCTGCCGAACTAGACGGGCAGTCATTAATTTTTACCTAATAATAAAGTAAATTGGGTTTCTTTTGTCCGTCATGGCATTTTTCAGAAAAGTCCCCTATTTCAAAAAATTCAACCCGCAGTTCTGTTTTAAGTTAAAACGAATCGTTTTTCTATATTTTCCACAAAAGTCCCTGTGTTTTATTGAAATCAAACCGCAGTCCGGATTTAAGTCACACCCGAACCGTTATTTTACAATTTTCGAAACCCCCCTGATGTTTTAGATAATTCATCCGCGGATCATATTTAAGTCAAACAATGTTTTTTTAAATCATCCATGTCTTTTAAACCGTAACTCCGATTTGAACATGTTATATATGAAATTTGATTAGAAAAATATGTAGAATATGAATATGAGATTATTTTCACCTGTTAAGTATTTTTAAATATTATTTTGGAACATATTTAAGTCAAATAAATGATTTTCTAAATTATCCGTATCTTTTAAACCGTAACTTCGATTTTAACATATTGTATATGAAATTTTACTAGAAAAATATGTGGAATCTAAATATGATGTTAATTTTACCTGTTAAATATTTTTAAAATATCGTTTTGGGAGCAAACTTATAATTTATAGTGTAAGATCTATTTTCCTTTCATACCGGCGGCGACCCGGATTGCAAATAAACACCACACTATAACAATATAGGGAAAAGAAAACATTGATAACTACACATGCATACCTCTAAAAAATGTCGCAGGGGAAAATAGCAATTTTTTCATCGCGAGAGTGAGAGAAAGCGAGAGAGAGAGGGAGGGAGAGAGAGGGAGGAGAGAAGGAGAGAGAGATGCCTTAGGATTAAACATATTCAAACACATTTTGTTTTGTTTTGTGTGAACACCGAGGCCATCGCCGGCGAGGATAAGCGGCAACACAAATATGATGCCTCACAAAAATAAAGAAGATGGACCTATTATGGTCTTGGGTGATGGTTGTTGGGTTAAGAGTGTGTGTTATGTTTTCTCTCCCGTTGCAATGCACGGGCTCTTTTGCTAGTTATAATCCATAGGTTTTGATCTTATATACTAGCTCAAGCCCACTCTCGCCTCTGCATGTGCACATAGCTATATATATCTAGTGAAAATATTCAGATACGATGGTCACGGCGCATGGTAATGTCGAACTTGATTAGTTACTGCTTGTAATCGCAGAATCCATAGCTGCACTTCTTGTTGCACTTGGTAGAGCAAGTGCCACAGTTCATGTCGGAGAGCAGATCCACGCAGAGAACATGTGCAGCTTCTCATAGCAAGCAGCCTCAAGTCTAAAGAAAGTATGATTTTGGTCCCTCAAGTTTCGAAAAAGTATAGACTTGGTCTCTTAAGATTTTTTGGTATACATTTGATCCCTCAAGTCTCAAAACCGGATAGTTTGGTCCTAAATAAGATTTTGAGCACGTTAACCGGGTTTGACCGCCACAAAACCGCCTGATAAAAAGTAAATCCAAAAAACTTCAAAAATAATCTAACATTTTTTGGGGTTCCAATATGCTTATAGGCGCAAGGTGCGACCAAATTCTCGTGGTCTTTTGACACTCGAGGACCTCGTGAGAAAAAAATAAAAAAAATCTGCCTGATGTATAGTAAATTCAAAAAAAATCAAAAAAATCTGAAATTTTTCAGGGTCCAATATTCTTACATGTGCAAGGTGCAACCAAAATTTTGTCATGAAATGACATCGTACAGGCTCTAGGAAAACAACAAATTTTGGCTATTTTTTTCTGAGCGAAAATTTGTCTTTTTTGCCACGAGCTCCTTGAGTGTTGAAAGACCACGAAATTTTGGTTGCACCTTACGCATGTAAGCATATCAGACCCCCAAAAAATTTCAGTTTTTTTTTTGAATTTACGGTTCATGGGACATAGATATTTTTGTGTTTTTGTGCCAGGAGCTCCTGAGTGTCAAAAGACCACGAAAATTTGGTCGCACCTTGCGCATGTAAGCATATTTTATTCTTTGAATTTACTGTTCATCAGGCGGTTTGGTGGTGGGCAAACCCGGTCAACGTGCTTAAAATCTGATTTAGGACTAAACTTATCCGGCTTTGAGACTTGAGGGACCAAATGTATACCAATATTTTTTGAGGCACCAAGTCTATACTTTTTGGGAACTTGACCACTAGTAGAAAAGAGGGAATTTGTCCCGGTTTGTAAGGGCCTTTAGTCTCGGTTCATGAACCGGGACTAATGGGTCGTTACTAATACCTCCCCCCTTTAGTCCCGGTTCTAACACGAACCGGGACAGATGGTCCTCCACGTGGCCGGTGCGCCAAGCCCAGGTAGGGGGGGCTTTGGTCCTGGTTGGTGGCACCAACTGGGACCAAAAGGCATCCACGCATCAGCATTCGAGTGGCTTGGGTTTTTGTTTTTTTTTGAAAGGGGGGGGGTTGGGGGTTTTGGGGGGGGTTAATTTAGATGTTTCATATATTGTGTTAGCTAGCTAATTAATTAATAGAGAGAAGTGTCCTCTCTTATGTTCGTGCTTGGTCGACGCTATGTACTATACATAGAGAGGCCCTCGACACGCTAGCTAGTAAGAAAATGAAGGGAACCATTAAGTACAGAAGTTCATCATGCATACCGAGAGAAGTGATCGATCGACCTCTCCTTCTCCGAAAGATTGGTCGAACAACAAGTTCTCGTATTATCTATCCGACGCTATTGGCTACATACATGTACAATATGTAAGATCTCTTAATTACAATCCCCTAGCAATTGAAATCAACTTCCACATGGTATTCTCCGGCTTTATTGATGACGTGGTTAAAAAAGAATCCCGCCAATTCCTATTGAATTGCTTTCATGCGATCTTGTTCTAGGAGTTCATTCCGCATCTGCCACGTCTAATTTGAAGAAGGGGGTTAATTAAACATATATATGAATGAAACTCAACAGAAATGATGGTGTAATAAAATGAAATTGTGAATATTATTGCTTACGCACTTCATATTGTCTTTTAGAGTAGCCCCGCTTATTTTTCAAAATCGCATTGTGGATGAACTCGCACACGTAGTATCCACAGAAATCATTCCCTTGTTCCTGCCACAAGCACTTTACGAGAAATAGAGGTCAATCAAACTGATAATGAAGCATTGTAAATAGAATTGATGAAAGTATAGCTATAGAATCAACGGGAGATGCGCGCAACTAGCTAGCCAGTAGTACTTACTTTCGGGTATGTATATCGCAGCTCCTTGGCAGTCCCGGAGCTTCTGCGGTGAACTGTTTCCAAACCCTGCAAGACAAAGAAAATAATTATTATTACTTGAGATATCAAGAAATGAACAAAAAGTTGCCGATATGGTGCGATAATGATCGATTGAACTTACTTGTTGAGCAATTCAGTCATGTCTGCATAGGTTTCGGGATCTTCCCGTCTCGAGTCTAAGACGGTTACTAGCCCCCGCTCAAGCTTAATCTCCAGAAGAACATAGTGGAAGCTGCGCACGCATGCATAACTCATCAATTACATTACTATAACCTCGCTCGAGTAATAAGGGAAACCGAATATGCACACGACAGTAACACTCACTCGCCATTGTAAGGAAAGAGTATGGTATCTTTGTTTTGATTTTTGATCAACGATTGTAGCAAGTTGGCCTCGGCCTCTTCGGCGTGCTTTTTAATCTGATTATCATCTATGATATTTGTGTTAATGAACCCAATATCATAGATTTCTTGTTTTCTGCACTCGACGATCTTCAATCTACATAATATAGTGAGGATAATAGATTATAAATACATGCAATGAAAGAGCCGAGCTATATATAGAGACTTAATGATAGAAATAGTACTTACAGACAGTAGCAAAAGACCGTTAATTTATCAAGGGCCTTTTGATTGAAGAACGCGAAGAACTCCTCAAATGGAACACACAACAGATCAGTTCCAACGAGGTCGTGCTCCTCTTTAATGTGCATATACAAACTATTCGCCCCCCCAGACTCTCTGCAGGTTTTCATGTACCAATTATGGAATCTTCGCATCATCATTGTTAGAGATTTTTCATCTTTGACGAGAGGCTTCCCGTACTCGTACCTGTGTTCGTCCACCTCCATGAAATCAGGAAGTTGATCGTCAGGTAGGTAATCTGATAGATTGCCATAACCGGGCACCATCCCCAGAGCATTAGCGACGATGTCTCCGCTAGACACATTGAGCGGGGGGCACGATTGATTTGCTTGTTCGCCGAGCTGGGCAACTTTTTTCGCAGCTCCTCGTTCTCTTGACCTTTGATGTCTGACAGTACTTCCCGACCGCTCCGCTTGGAGATATGTCTGTTTAGTAATGCGGTCATAGTTGGTTCTCGGCGGAGACTTTGCCGGTTTCCTCAGGGAATCGAGAGTGCGCTTTGCTTTCACCGGATCTACCTTCTCCTCCGGAGGTGGATGTCTCTTTGCTTTCACCCCTTCAAAGAACTCCCTTCACGTGGATCTGCATGATCGTCGCGTTTTCCTCCTCGGTCCTCTCATACGGTAACTTCTCTAGAGGCTTGAGAGGTGGACCGTATCTGTATTGCCTCCCGCCTCTGGTTGTGCTGCAAGACACCAGAGCAGACGGAGCGGCTGCGGCGTCTATCTTCTTTCGTGCTTGCTTACGAGGCAGAGGAGAAGGACTACGACGCGTCGGAGCAGCCGGGGCGACGGCGGGTCTCTTCCGCCCTTGCTGGTGAGGCGGAGAAGGAGGAGGCTACTGGCTGCTCGGGCGCGCCGGCGCAGGCGGGGAAGGAGGCGGTGTGCCGCCATGCGTCGGAGAAGGAGGCCCAGTGCCCTGATCGTCACTCGCCGGAGGAGGAGGCGGTGGAGGAGGCGGAGTGCCCTGACTCGCCGGAGGAGGAGGAGGAGGCGGAGGCGTATAGTTCAGAAGGTTGATGAGCTCCTTCCGCCATAGGCATGGAGTCTTCAGAGCAGAACCCAGCCTAGTCTTCCCTTCACCGGTAGGGTGGTCAAGCTGGAGGTCCTCAAATCCCTCCGTTATTTCATCCACCATCACCCTAGCATATCCTTCTGGAATCGGCCGGCAGTGAAAAGTTGCACCGTGTTCAGTAGGATAAACAGAGCCAACAGCCGCCTTGACCTTCATATTCATCCATCGCGCCATAATGTGGCAATTTTGAGACTCCGTGATAGCATCCACGGGATAGCTGGCAGGAGCCGTCAAGACATGCTCCGGCTGAAGCAGCTCGGTGGAAGCCACACTGCTTCTCCGCTGAGATGGCGGGGTAGCTTCGGGGGAAGCTTCAGCAGGTCGTTTGCTGCGATCTACTGCTTCTCGTTCCTCTTCTCGTCCCTCTAGGCCCATTACCCTTTCGTGCAGCGCCTGTAGTTGGGCCTGCTCCAGTTTCTTCCTCCTCTCGTGGGTTTTGTAACCCCATGCGTCTGGAAAACCAACCTTCCATGGAATGGAGCCTGGCGTGCCTTGTATCCGTCCAGGGTGCTCAGGATTCCCGAGGGCCATTGTGAGCTCGTCCTTCTCCCTGTCTGGAACGAACGTCCCTCGCTGCGCTGCATTGATATAGTGCCGAAGCCTCTTGACTGGTATTTCAGTTGCCCGTCCGTCCAATGGCACTTCCCTGATACAGGGTCCAAGGTTCCGCCAGCCACGAAGAACCAAGTCCGGCAACGGTCTAGCCAGTTCGTTGTCTCTGGTTCGATCCCTTTTTCAAGCAGATCATTCTCAACCTTGGACCACTTAGGCCGGGCTTTGAGGTAGCCACCTGACCCCGTGCGATGGTGAAACTCCTTCTTCGCAGCATTTTTCTTGTTTGTCTCTGACATCTTCTTACTCTTTTCCGATGTCTTGTGGGCCACAAATGCGGGCCAGTGATCTTTGATCTTCTCATATTTGCCGATGAATTCTGGTGTCTCTTCTTTGTCGACAAACTTGTTTAGCTCTTTCCTTCACCTCCTGAATAGGGTTGCCATCTTCTTAAGAGCACAAGACTTGATTAATTGCTCTTTAACTGGCTTCTCCGGATCCTCCTCTGGCGGTAGGGTGAAATTTGCCTTCAGCTGAGTCCAAATATCTTCTTTCTGCATATCATTGACATAAGACACCTCAGGGTCTTCCTCCTTAGGCTTATACCATTGTTGGATGCTGATCGGGATCTTGTCCCTAACAAGAAGCCCACACTGAGCAGAAAATGCGTTGTTTGTCCGGATGGGTCCAATCGGTTCGCCGTCAGGCGCGATTTCTCTGATCTCAAACCTTTCATCCGAGCTCAACTTTTTCTTCGGGCCTCGTCTCCTTACCGAAGTTGTGCTCGATCCGGAGGGCTAGAAAAAGGAAGAAAGACGAGAGTTAATTAATATGTGTACATATACCAAAATAATGGATGCATCAATTAACTAGTCAGCACGGGCTTAACTAATATATATATACCTGGCCGAACTCGGTTCGGTCACCGGAGCAGTCAGCACGGTCTCCTTTTGGTACCTCCATTGGGTCACCGGAGCCATCATGAACATAGCCCTCTTCTTGTACCGGCATTAATGGGTCGGAGCCATCATGAACATAGCCCTCTTCTTCACCCAGTCCTTCTTGACCATCGTTGTCATTGAGAAATGACACAACGACATCACTTCCTTGTGCGATTATGTCCCCCAACATCGCTTCTATTGCTCTGTCTCGGGAGTGCTCCATAGTTTCTCCAAATATTTACAACATGTCAATTATTATTCAAACATGATACATATGGATATATATTAGTGGCAAACGTAGAACTAGCTAGCTAATCACAATAAGGAATCATGTTAGTGGCCTCGACGCTGCTTCTCTAGGGTTTGGGGTGGCCTCAACACAACGCTTCAAGGGTTTGGGGTGGCCTCGACGACAACGCTCTTTTAACTTGGTAAATTTGGGTGGCCTCGAGAGAGTTAATTTGTCGGGTTGGGGCGCGGCGGGAGGGGGTAGGAGACCAACATCGTTTTCCCTCTAGGGTTTGGGTGTCCTCGAGAGTTTTGGTCGAGCGAGGCCGAGGGGGGTGCTGCCGTGGTATAAGTTATCACGGTCGAGAGGGGGTATATATATCGACCGCCCCTCATGTCGAAGTTATCTCGAGGGGGTTATATCGACAATGACGCGACATACATATACATGGGAAAATAATGTTATTGGGGAGGGGGTATCGGTACCCCCCCCCCCTCGTGTTGAAGTTTCTTCTTCTCCTCTATTCCTTTCTTCTTCTTCTCCTCTTCTTTTTCTTCTTCTCCCTCGAGAAAGGAAAATAAGGAAAAGGAAGAAAAGAGGAAGAAGGAAGGAGATCGAAGAAGAAGAAAAAGAAGGAGAGGAAAAAGGAGAATAAGAAGAGGAAGAAAGGAGAAGAAGAGGAGAGGAAGAAGAGGAGAAATAAATAAGAAGAGGAAAAAAGAAGAAAAAGAAGTTTTCCTCTCCTTCTTTTTCTTCTTCTTCTTTCTTCTTCCTTCTTCCTCTTTTCTTCCTTTTCCTTATTTTCCTTTCTCCTCTACACTAACCTAAAAGGCACTAACCTAAAATCGATATCTACTAACAACCTAAATAAAAAATTAATACATATATGAAAAAACATATATAAACAAAAAAATGCTATGAACATTATATTCATACATACATAGCCACATCCATTCATCATATAGCTACCACATACATATATACATTATATATATGAAAAAAATACAATGAACAAAAAAAATACACTTATGAAAAAAACTACTATGAACATGTACACATATATACACATACAAACACATATACACAAAAAA
>NC_041391.1:661349986-661350634 GCF_002162155.2 Triticum dicoccoides | reverse complement strand
GGGGAGGGGGCATTGGTCCCGGTTGGTGCCACGAACCGGGACCAAAGGGTGGCATTGGTCCCGGTTCGTGGCACCAACCGGGACCAATGGCCTTGCACAGCGGTGTGGTGGTGGGAGTTTAGTGCTACCTCGCTAGTTGAGAGTGCCACGCACCTGTTTATAAGCTCCACTGCCTCTTCCCACTCGAACTCCTCTGAACTGCAGGCCAATGGGCCTAATCTGACATTGCTTTGCCTGTGGGCCTGTTGGGCCTTCTGCGGGCCTGGATCCTGGCATGGTAGGGTTTCTAGTCGTATTCAGGCCGTGGGGGGTCCAGTAGGAGGCACTTTTTTTGTTTTTTGTTTTCTTTACTTATTGTTGCTATTTTTATTTTTTTTCCAGTTTTTTTGTTTTGTTTTCTGCATTATTTATTTTCTTTTGTTTTTTGCTTTATTTTTTAATTCTTTTTGCTTTTAGTTTTAGAAAAATTATAAACTTTCTGTTAGTGACATTAGTTTTCAAATTTGAAAACACTTTTTTTTGTTTTTTCGTTTTCTTTCTTGCTTTATTTATTTTATTTTGTTTCTACTTACAACAAAATACTTATTGTTGCTATTTTTAATTATTTTCCAGTTTTTTGTTTTGGTTTCTGCATTATTTATTTTCTTT
>NC_041391.1:661344957-661349743 GCF_002162155.2 Triticum dicoccoides | reverse complement strand
TTTGCTTTTAGTTTTAGAAAAATTATAAACTTTCTATTAGTGCCATTAGTTTTCAAATTTGAAAACACTTTTTTTGTTTTTTGTTTTTTGTTTTCTTTGTTGCTTTATTTATTTTATTTTGTTTCTACTTACAATAAAATACTTATTGTTGCTATTTTTATTTTGTTTTCTGTATTATTTAATTTCTTTTGTTTTTTGCTTTATTTTTAGTTCTTTTTTCTTTTAGGTCAGCAAAATTATAAACTTTCTGTTAGTGCCATTAGTTTTCAAATTTGAATAGTTAAAATTTGAATTCTTTAAAATTTGTGTGAATCACAAGTTTGTGATTAACTTTACTAAAAAAATGAACATAGATGCGTCTATAGAGTGTTCTTGGTGAGAACATAGTTGACAAGGAGCGAAACGGGATTAATGGTATTACGAGGGCCAAACCATAAGACATTAAAGCATTTCAAATGAACTCTAAAAAAGTTGAAAGTTGGCATGGTATCATATATTCACCCACATAGCATGTACATGTACAAAACGGACAATGATATCATACTCGTCTGTTACAAAGTTGGCATGGTATCATCATAATAGTTGCGGGAGAAAGTCTTCACTTTTTCTTCGCTTGTGTCATTTGCTTATTGCGCCGTAACCATGGATAATCTTCATCGTTTATCAGGATGCTGGGGTCAGCCTTGACTTTGAAGGGAGGAATTTCATGAAACTTTTCATAATCTTCAGACATGTCTGTCTTGCCCTTCACTCCCACGATGTCCCTTTTTCCTGAAAGAACTATGTGGCGCTTTGGCTCATCGTATGATGTATTCGCTTCCTTATCTTTTCTTTTTCTCGGTCTGGTAGACATGTCCTTCACATAGATAACCCGTGCCACATCATTGGCTAGGACGAACGGTTCGTCAGTGTACCCAAGATTTTTCAGATCCACTGTTGTAATTCCGTACTGTAGGTCTACCTATACCCCGCCTCCTGACAGATTGACCCATTTGCACTTAAACAAAGGGACCTTAAAATCATGTCCGTAGTCAAGTTCCCATATATCCACTATGTAACCATAATATGTGTTCTTTCCCCTCTCGGTTGTTGCATCAAAGCGGACACCGCTGTTTTGGTTGGTGCTCTTTTGATCTTGGTCAGTCGTGTAAAATATATTCCCATTTATCTCGTATCCTTTCCAAATCAATACAGTCAAAGATGGTCCCCTGGACAACAAGTACAGCTCATCACAAACAGTGTTGTCACCTCTGAGACGTGTTTCCAACCAACTGTTGAAAGTCCTGATGTGTTCACATGTAATCCAGTCGTCGCACTGCTCCGGGTGTTTGGAACGCAAACTGTTCTTGTGTTCATCGACATACGGGGTCACCAAGGTAGAGTTCTGTAGAACTGTGTAGTGTGCTTGAGACCAAGAATATCCGTCCCTGCATATTATTGAGTCCCTTCCAAGCGTGCCTTTTTCCAGTCAGTCTCCCCTCATACCGCGGTTTAGGGAGACCTATCTTCTTAAGGCCAGGAATGAAGTCAACACAAAACCCGATGACATCCTCGGTTTGATGGCCCATGGAGATGCTTCCTTCTGGCCTAGCGCGGTTACGGGCATATTTCTTTAGGACTCCCATGAAGCTCTCAAAGGGGTACATATTGTGTAGAAATATGGGGCCCAGAATGACACGGGGCCCAGAATGACAATCTCGTCAACTAGATGAACTAGGACGTGCGTCATGATATTGAAGGAAGCATCTCCATGGGTATATACTATCGGTGTCAAGTAAACAGTGCGTGCATGCGTGGTATCCCTTGTTTGTCTGTCCTGAAAGGTTACTGAGAGCGGGCCAATCGTTGATGGTCACGAACAACAACACCTTTAGGTCAAATTCCTCCTGTTTGTGCTCATCCCACATACGTACACCGTTTCCATTCCAGAGCTGTAAAAGTTCTTCAACTAATGGCCTTAGGTACACATCAATGTCGATGCCGGGTTGCTTAGGGCCTTGGATGAGAACTGGCATCATAATGAACTTCCGCTTCATGCACATCCAAGGAGGAAGGTTATACATACATAGAGTCACGGGCCAGGTGCTGTGATTGCTGCTCTGCTCCCTGAAAGGATTAATGCCATCCGCGCTTAAAGCAAACCATACGTTCCTTGGATCACTTGCAAACTCATCCCTGTACTTTCTCTCGATTTTTCTCCACTGCTACCCGTCAGCGGGTGCTCTCAACTTCCGGTCTTTCTTACGGTCCTCACTGTGCCATCGCATCAACTTGGCATGCTCTCTGTTTCTGAACAGACGTTTCAACCGTGGTATTATAGGAGCATACCACATCACCTTCATAGGAACCCTCTTCCTGGGGGGCTCGCCGTCAACATCATCAGGGTCATCTCGTCTGATCTTATACTGTAATGCACCGCATACCGGGCATGCGTTCAGATCCTTGTACGCACCGTGGTAGAGGATGCAGTCATTAGGGCATGCATGTATCTTCTGCACCTCCCATCCTAGAGGGCATACGACCTTCTTTGCTGCGTATGTACTATCGGGCAATTCGTTATCCTTTGGAAGCTTCTTTTTCAATATTTTCAGTAGCTTCTCATTTCTTTTGTCAGGCGCAGCATTCTCTGCCTTCCACTGCAGCAATTCCAGTATGGTACCGAGCTTTGTGTTGCCATCTTCGCAATTGGGGTATAACCCTTTTTTGTGGTCCTCTAACATGCGATCAAACTTTAGCTTCTCCTTTTGACTTTCACATTGCGTCCTTGCATCGATAATGACCCGGCGGAGATCATCATCATCGGGCACATCGTCTGGTTCCTCTTGATCTTCAGCAGCTTCGCATGTTGCAGCATCATCGTGCACATCGTCTGGTTCCTCTTGATATTTAGTAGCATCACCGTATTCAGGGGGCACATAGTTGTCATCGTACTCTTCTTCTTCGCCGTCTTCCATCATAACCCCTATTTCTCCGTGCCTCGTCCAAACATTATAGTGTGGCATGAAACCCTTGTAAAGCAGGTGGGTGTGAAGGATTTTCCGGTCAGAGTAAGACTTCGTATTCCCACATATAGAACATGGACAACACATAAAACCATTCCGCTTGTTTGCCTCAGCCACTTTGAGAAAATCATGCACGCCCTTAATGTACTCGGAGGTGTGTCTTGAACCGTACATCCATTGCCGGTTCATCTGCGTGCATTATATATAATTAAGTGTGTCAAAAATCATTAGAGAACATCATGAATAGATAATTAAGTGACCAAATTAATAGAAGTTCATCATCACATTAAAACCAAAGTACATACATAGTTCTTATCTAACAACATAAAGCTCTGCAGAGCATCTAAATTAATTAAACCATACATTGAAACTATGTAAAACATTTCAATGCGAAAACAAATGCGATCATAATCGCAACCAATGTAACAACTGATCCAACGGCATAATGATACCAAGCCTCGGTATGAATGGCATATTTTCTAATCTTTCTAATCTTCAAACGCATTGCATCCATCTTGATCTTGTGATCATCGATGACATCCGCAACATGCAACTCCAATATCATCTTCTCCTCCTCAATTTTTCTAATTTTTTCCTTCAAGAAATTGTTTTCTTCTTCAACTAAATTTAACCTCTCGACAATAGGGTCGGTTGAAATTTCCGGTTCAACAACCTCCTAGATAAATAAAATCTATGTCACGTTGTCGGCATAATTGTCATACAGAATAAATGAACCAATAGTTATGAAAAAACAATATATACCACATCCGAATCATAGACAGGACGAGGGCCGACGGGGGCGGATACCAAAACCATCGCACTATATAAGATGCAATAATAAAAGTAAGAAAATTATACAAGTATCTATATAAACATACAAGTAAGAATTTTTTTTCCTTTCAAAAAGAAGATAAGAACAAGAGGCTCACCACGGTGGTGCCGGCGACGAGATCGGCGCGGGCGATTGACGGCAGTGAAGACGGGGACGGGACGTGACGGACCGCTAAACCTAGACAAATATTGAGGAAAATGGAGCTTGGAGGTCGAGTTGGAGAGGAGAAAGCTTAAGTAGTGTGGTTCGGGCATTCCATCGAACACGTGTGCATAGGAGGTGAGCTAGAGCACCACAAAGCTCTCTCCTCGCCGGCCAGGAAAAATAGAGCAGTGGGAGTGCTCTGCTCGCGGGCGAGGGGTATATATAGGCAACTCATTGGTCCCAGTTTGTCCCACGAACCGGGACTAAATGACAGTCTTTGGTCCCGATTCATGCCACCAACCGGGACCAATGGTTGTGGGTCAGGAGCGAGGCACATTGGTCCCGGTTCGTCCCACCAACCGGGACCAAAAAGTCCAGACGAACCGGGACCAATGGCCCACGTGGCCCGGTCGGCCCCCGGGGCTCACGAACCGGGTCCAATGCCCCATGGGTCCCGGTTCTGGATTGAACCGGGACTAATGGGCTGACCTGGCATGGACCATTGCCCCTTTTTCTACTAGTGGACGGACCAAAAACATGCTTTTCTCTTTACTTATTTCAAAAAAAAAAACATCTAATGGTGTTCATCTATTCTACTATCTGAGATCTGAATAATAAAGAGAAAGCTCATTCCACATATCTTGTGTCTATTCCTGTGTCTATTTTTTTGCAACGTACTGTGTGTTTTATCAAAATCTCAACAATTTGAGCAGTTCAGACTCACCATCTTCATTCTGATTCACGGGTAGAAAAACTGAGATGACAGTTTTTATTTATTTAAACAACAATATTACTAGCAGATATCATT
>NC_041391.1:661305211-661344669 GCF_002162155.2 Triticum dicoccoides | reverse complement strand
AATATTCAGATAAGATGGTCGACGGCGCATGGTAATGTCGAACTTTATTAGTTACTGCACGTAATCGCAGAATCCCTAGCTGCACTTCTTGTTGCACTTGTTAGAGCAAGTGCCACAGTTCTTCTTGTCGGAGAGCAGATCCACGCAGAGAACATGTGCAGCTTCTCATGGCAAGCAGCCTCAAGTCTAAAAAGGAAGTGTATTTTTGGCCCTCAAGTTTTGAAAAAGTATAGACTTGATCTCTCAAGATTTTTTGGTATACATTTGGTCCCTCATGTCTCAAAACCGGATAGTTTGGTCCTAAATAAGATGTTGAGCACGTTAACCGGGTTTGACCGCCACAAAACCGCATGATGAAAAGTAAATCCAAAAAACTTCAAAAATAATCTAACATTTTTTGGGGTTCCAATATGCTTATAGGCGCAAGGTGCGGCCAAATTTTCGTGGTCTTTTGACACTCGAGGACCTCGTGGGAAAAAAAATTCTGCCCGATGTATAGTAAATTCAAAAAAAATCAAAAAATTCTGAAATTTTTCATGTGCAAGGTGCAACCAAAATTTTGTCATGAAATGACATCGGACAGGCTCTAGGAAAACAACAATTTTTGGATATTTTTTCTGAGCGAAAATTTGTAATTTTTGCCACGAGCTCCTCGAGTGTTGAAAGACCACGAAATTTTGGTTGCACCTTACGCATGTAAGCATATCAGACCCCCGAAAAATTTCAGATTTTTTTTGAATTTACGGTTCATGGGACATAGATATTTTTGTGTTTTTGTGCCAGGAGCTCCTGAGTGTCAAAACACCACGAAAATTTGGTCGCACCTTGCACATGTAAGCATATTTTTTCTTTGAATTTACTGTTTATCAGGCGGTTTTGTGGTGGTCAAACCCGGTCAACGTGCTTAAAATCTGATTTAGGACTAAACTTATCCGGCTTTGAGACTTGAGGGACCAAATGTATACCAATATTTTTTGAGGCACCAAGTCTATACTTTTTGGGAACTTGACGGACCAAAAACATGCTTCTCTCTTTACTTATTTCAAAAAAAAAAGACACACATCTACTATGAAAGTTTATAAGTTTATTTCGTACAAGTTGTCTACGTTCGCGTGTCTTCGGATTAGATCTTTCTGATCTACATTATTCTTCATCTGCGGCGGTTGCTATTCTGGTGCGCTGGTCCTACGGGCCTTAGTACGACGACTTCCCGGCTGTCTACTACAACAAGTTGTACCCGACTCCGGCGATGGAGGGGCGATGACGGCGGCGCGCCTTCGGCTCGCTTCATTGCTGGTAGTCGTCGCTAGGTGGTCTATGGATCTAGATGTAATTTTTATTATTTCTGATATTCGTTGTACTGCCATGATTAAAGATGAATAGATCGGAAATTTTCTCGCAAAAAAAAGCACCCTAAATAAAAAAATTGCGTCGAAGGCCATGCATCATCAAACAACCGCTATCACTGCGAGAACGAGTCGTCGACGCGCCGTTTTGTACTCACTGCTTACTACCAGAGCCGGTTTGACCTTGTTGCTAACATTTAGAAAATCTTATTGCATGTACCCGGTCGCACTTTTGAACCCTCCAACTCTTGATGTCGCGCTCAGACGGCTAGAAAGCAAGGATTTACGCCAAAGCTCTAATGACTCCGCCCTGTAGCATTACTCGGAGCCCCACCGTCCGGCCGAGCAGGGTACATTTGCCTAGTCTGTTGTGAGTTGGCTACATTATTACATCAGCAGGAAAATGGCGTGAGCTTAGGGGTAGCATGTAGTTACTGGGTTGGTGCTCCAGCAGGTGCAGCTCCGGGGAGAGCTGGACAGCCATGAAACTGAGGATGCTGCGCCGCTGTGCCTTGGCTTTCCTGTTGTCGTGATTGGTTACCCAGAGGCAAAACCTACCGCCTCCACAGTAGCCGACCTCGGCCAATTGCCCGCATGTTCTATATCCAGCGCGCCACAGCTGCTCAGAAGGGTATGCTTCCGGCCAGGTCGCGACAACGGCTGGCGGCCTGGCGTCCATGTCAATGGCGCAAAAGGGATTCTCATCGTAACGACCATCTAACGCACGAATGCCGAATAGCAGCCGTCGACCGGTGCCGAGGAAGTCCGGCACTAGCACGCCCCTCCTGTTGATGGGCAGCTGCCAGGCGCCCTCCGCGCGCCACCGGCGGTGTGCCGTGTGATAGAAGTAGGTGCCCTGGTACCGCAAGGAGACCCAGACGCGTGTGCCCGACACAAAGTATGCCTTGACTTCCGCCAGGCGGCAAGCAAGAACCGGTGGGTCCAGGTCCGGGACGGCGCTCCAGGCCCAGTGACTGTCGTCGCCAGGGCTAGGCTGCTGGTGGAGAGTCTCGAACCGGGGGCCCAAGTCGTACCGGGGGAAGGCGGAGATGGCGAAGAACATGCGGCAGCCTATGGGGACTAGGAACACCAAACGCTTGGCGGAGGTCATGTTGGGTCCTTGGGAGACCGTGGCGCCGTCGTAGAGCACGGTACGTCCGTCGGCGCCGATGCCGGCAATGAGGTCGCCGCATGGAGAGTCCGAGAACACCATATACTCTTTGGGGTTGACTTTCTTAAAGCATGCGGCGGGGTCGGGCAGGCTGAGCAGCGGCAGTGGCGGCGGCGGGCAGTCGACGTCGGCCTGTGGTTGGGGTTTCTGCTGGGAGGAGAAAAGACGCCTGAGGTCGAGGTTGAAGAGGAGGTAGCCTCCTTCACCATATACTCTTTGGGGTTGACTTTCTTAAAGCATGCGGCGGGGTCGGGCAGGCTGAGCAGCGGCAGTGGCGGCGGCGGGCAGTCGACGTCGGCCTGTGGTTGGGGTTTCTGCTGGGAGGAGAAAAGACGCCTGAGGTCGAGGTTGAAGAGGAGGTAGCCTCCTTCACCGTCGTCCGGCGCCGCCACAAACAATCGGGTGCGGTAGCGCTGCGATTCGAACATGCCATGTATCGAACTATCAATCTCGACTCCTCCACGATTGATTTCGAACGGTCTGCAAACGATATATAGTACGTAGGGTCTGTTTGGTTGGAGACTAGTGTGGCCAAGCCAAAGTGTGGCTAGCCACACAAGTATGGCAAGCCACACAAGTGTGGCTAAGAAATTGAACGCCAAACTTTGGCAAAAGTTAGCAAAAAAAATTGTCTCTTTGACAAGTGGGACATAGGGACAATAAAGTGTGGCAAGCCAAAGTGTGGCAAAAACCAAACACATGCTTGACAAACTGTGGCTGCCAAATTTTGGCTTGGCAAATTATGGCTGAGAACCAAACAACCCCGTAGTCTCTTTTCTGGAATCCGCCTCCGGATTGGACACAAACTGTTGCCGCTAGATTAGAACGAGCCGTCGAGCGCTCTTTTTTTAGGTAGTTTGCGTTTCCCGTACTAAGGGGTAACGGCACGCAGAACCGGCCGACTCTACCCGATGAACTAGGCTCCACGGTGCGATCAACTTGAATAGGTACACTGCTCGTATAATATGACCTGAAATTATATGGGACGAGCGGCAACCGCGGACAAAACTGCATGTTATGTGGCAAACCCGCATAAGCCATTTAATTACGCGGGCTGATGCGGCGTTATGCGGGCTTGCAGCCTAGAGAACAGATGACCCATCGGAGGCACCTAAAGCTGCACTTACCACCACGCCTGGTCCTATCGCTTACTACGGCAACTTGAGGAGTGGAGGTTACAAAATATGAACACAATACACAGCAACCGAGCAATGCTCTCAACTTACAACTGCTAATGCACCATCATAAGTTGAGTATGCTCTGAACCGGTAGACACAGAGGCGCCTCTGTGTCTTCACTCTATTTCTGAGCCAATCACTCTATTTCTCCTTCCACTGAAACTTGAGCTTGCTCCAACTACACCTTCGCGTGGATGAATGAAACGGAGTCTGCCGGCAGTCCTGCCCCTCAACTCCCTGCTTATGTGCACAGCTTGGGCAAACCTCCCGCCCTTGGTGCTAAAAAATTAAATTTTTTGTGTTTTTCTCTTCACGCCCAAGCAGGCATGGCCAACTATACATTGAAATTTAAACCTTTGGAGCATGGGCATACACCAAGCAATTGTAGTCAGAAATTTCATATCATACTAAATTCAGAACAAGGCACAGCCACAGCTACTGATTGACAGATCAACATCTGCTTTGTATTCATGAGCTGAGCATGTTGTTCTAATGTTGCTAACATTGCCAACCCATATAGTTTGATTGGCCCTAAACATCACTTCGTTAGATTACATTCTCTAAGCATAGCAAAACCTAACAATAAATTGGAATTAAGTGGTCATCACATTCTCTAAGCAGCAACACTTTAGAAATCTAAATATCAGAAGACAAAAGAATTTCAAGAAATTATCTCTATGTCCAACAAAAACACCATCCAACTATTCTTCGTCTGAGAACAGGGCAATGGTAAACTCCTAATTTTGGAACTGGGTTAACAAAGGGCTGCAACAAAAATTACATAGCCAAACAAAGCGTGTTATTCATATAGGCTACAATTTATGCATGGTTGCATAGAATTTAACAAAATGTGATGAGCAACAAGTTTGTCATACCAATTACATAGCTTTAGTTTTATATATCTATATAAGTAATATTCACATCTTATAACCAATGGCTATGATGTTAGATGCTATAAATTATGCAGCATGCGGTTTCACCTCGATCATTACGAGTGTTCATCTATTCTATCTGAAGATCTGAATAATAACGAGAAAGCCTATTCCACATATCTCTTGTCTATTTTTTACGGATGTGTTACCAAAATCTCAACAATCTGAACAGTTCAGACTCACCATCTTCGTTCTGATTCACGGGTAGAAACACTAAGATGCCAGTTTTTTTTTTCATTGATCAACAACATTACTAGGTGATATCAATGCCACAACACCAAGATTTGGTAATATTCAACGGCCACAATATCAGTCACAACAATTTCCTGCCGTACTAGACGGGCAGTCATTAATTATAATATATATAGGTTTTGATCTGATATAGCTCAATCCCACTCTCGCTTCTGCATGGGCACATAGCTATATATCTTGTGCAAATATTCAGATACGATGGTCGACGGCGCATGGTAATGTTGAACTTGATTCAATGTATACGTGCAATGTACATTAATTTAGAAGTATATTAAGTGCATGCGGATATTATATAGGATATTATCTGTGTGTTATTATATGATTAGCATTATATTAGGCATGAAATTAACTACACGCTAAACTTGTTGAGCGCTCGACATTGAAGCAGTCTAGGTCGTTGGATTGACTTGATTTGATGACTGAGATTAATTGGATCTGCCCCTTTGGGTCTTTTTATATTGATATAGATATAGATAGATATACATATAGATTACTGTGCGTAATCGCAGAATCCATAGCTGCACTTCTTGTTGCACTGGTTAGAGCAGGTGCCGCAGTTCTTCTCGTTGGAGAGGAGATCCACACAGCGTCCGCCGCAGCATGTCCGGCCATGCTTGCACGCTTTGTTGCAGCCGCCGCAGTGTTGGACGCTAGCGGCAGTGTCCACGCACTGGCCGCTGCAGCACGCCGTCCCCGTCGCAAGGCATGCTTCAGTCGACTTCTTGGAGCAAGCATACGCTGTCAGAGGCAGCTGGACGGTGCCGCCAACAAGCAGGAAACTGCTCCTCCTTGCCGGCGGACGGAGGCTTGCACTGGTGCCGGCCGTGGCTGGAATAAGGGCACCGGCAGTGGCCAGCACCGTAATGAGGAGAAGCAGCGCGGCGCTCGCCATTGTGGAGACAAGGAGAAGCAATGCAAGTGTTTGGCTTATTGGCTCGTGGCTGTTAATTAAGGTAGCTCAACTGCTCAAGGATATGTGTGTGTGTGTGTGTGTGTGTGTGTGTGTGTGTGTGTGGAGGAATGCCTCTCAAGGCTGAAGCATCACGCTTTATATAGAAGAGAGCATGGGAAGGAAGTCAGCGGGTTAGCTCTGCTCTCTTAAGGTTGACTTTTCATGTAAATTCGACTTCAAGAGACGCCAAGAAGCTACTTTTGTCCGGAGCAAAAATGTTTGGAAATAAACGAAAGGCTTCAGGTACAACGTCTGTATCAAGCGTGGAGGTTTCAGAATGACTAAATTAAAGGTTGATCAATCAATACTCCAGGTACTTGTTAAGCAACCAGTTCACAACAATAGCTAAGAACAGAGAATGGCTGCAAAATTGTCGCAGTACCAAGTGTAAGTAAAGTAAGCTAAGCTCGACGAAGCACTAATTCTGCATAAGTATGACACGGGATGCAGTGAACCAAATGTCGCCCGTCCACGCATGCTGGACGTGTTGGGCGATCATAAGCTGAAGACTTAAAATAAGTTAAGCCTATGATTAAGAATGATGGAATTAACCCTCAAGCGGATGCACAGGGCGGTGGCTTCACATGTTACGCCTCCCAAATTGTGCACAACGGCGAGACTATCAAGTTATCCTCTGTTTCAGGCATCTGTGGATCCAACCATTCGTCATACCGACTCGACTCCTATCTACAGGAATTTTTTTAACAAACAACTAGAGGCGCAGTGGCTTCATCGTTCTGAAGAAAGCACTCAAACACCGAGACCATTCCGTAGCATGGAGGGTGCTTTGCCTTGGTGCTTCTGTGGTCACCGCGGCCGTGATGACGGATCTGGCCATCATGGCCTATCCGAGGGAAACCCTTGATTTTGTGTGATCGGACGATAGGGCCGCCTTGGCATCATATTCCCTCTTGGGGGCTTAGTCTTTGGAGCTCGATCGGCATCGACCAGCGAGACCAATGGATGGTGGCGGATTTGGCATCTAGTCTTCTTGTAATGATAGGAGCAATGTCTGTGAGGCCGCGATGGTTGAGGTAGCCGGCTCTTCTCTAGCGTGTCCACGGGATTGTCTGCTATTCTCCAGCGTGTTCACCGTATTGTCTTGGTTTGTTTCTTGCTGTGAAGTTGAAACTGTAGCGGCGGTGTCCGTGTGGGCTGTGACGTATGATGACTGCCTGCAGGTGGTTCATTCGGTGATCTTCTGTGGCGCTAGTCGTGCCTGGTTTGTCCTTTGTAGTTTTTCGCCATAATCGGAGTTGCCTTGTCTGATCGCAGGTGACTGAGATCTGGTGCGGATCTTCATACAAGTGTACATGGTCTCTATAGTTAGGGCTGAGTCAACGAACGCCAACAATGAAGTCGGAGTCATTTGATCAATGTTTAGAGATGGCGATGACGCCTTCTAAGGGAGGAGTGATGATGATGGCACATGTGTGTTGTCTCGGCGAGGCCCTCTTTGGAGTGGGGTGCGTGGGGTATCATGTATGTGTGCGCTCAACTTAGCGGTTGTGATAGTTTTCACCCTGTTTATCATAAAGCTAGGTAATCTGGTTTTAGCCCTAACCGAGCAACTATTTTTTTCTCAATGAATGCATGAGTCCCACCATTTCAAAATAAAATATGTTTCCCTAAAAACTCACGACAAAATCAAAGTTAATATCAACGGTACAAAAGAAAGATAGCAGTATGTATCATATGAAATGTTATTTTACTTGAGCACTATTAGCACCTCTTAAGTAAGTTGAGCCGCCTCCTATAACGTTGTTCGATGATACCATCAATTCTCTCTATTCTTTGATTAACTCAATCCATACTATGAAATTTAAACTATATTTACGTCAATACAATCATTTATGGTCTTCCATTGTGGGTGTATCTATAATTCTATATTGCTTATAGCGATCCTGAGATAGGTATCGTCTGTTTCACCCCATAGATGGACAATGCGCAATGTGCAAAAGGCACATGTATGATGCAAGCATTGCGCCGGAACGTGCACGAGCATGGATTTTTAGTTCGACTTTTTCTCATTTTATATAGTTTTTCACTATGTCTATAAAGTTTCAAAAAAAATTGAGAGGTGTCCTTTAGGCCATGGCCCAACACGAGGCCTTCAAAAAAAAAAACATGCTCGCTGACGAGGTTGTTTTATTTGTTCGCTTTTCTACTGTACATTTTAACAACACTCGTCAAGAAAAAGCAGAGAGTTTAATTACAAGTTGACATTTAACTGGTTGACCATTGACTTTTAGATAATTTTTCTTAAAGAATTAGGAATTCAAGAAAGTTTGCAAAAAAATCAAAAGGTTCACAGCATTCGAAGAAAGTTCATTGATTTGATAAAAAGTTCACTGATTTTGAAAATAAGTTCATCAATTTTGAAAAAAAAATCACAAATTCAAAAAAAGTTAATGGATTTTAAAAAACAGTTCATTGATTTCAAAAAAAAAAAGTTTATAAAAATGGATTTTAAAAAAATCGAAAAAAATTATTCTATTTTAGAAAGAAAAACAAAAAATCTAAAAAAGTCCATTGATTTTGAATAAACACATCAATTTTGAAAGAAGTTCATCAATTTTAAGAAAAATTCACCAATTTTGAAAGAAAGTCCACTAACTTGAAAAAGAATCACCGTTTTCGAAAAAATCATGAATTTTAAAAAGTTCTTGAATTTATGAAAAGTAAAATAAAACTAAAAACTAAAAACCAAATGGGAAACACTGCACTTTTTTCCAGTGCCGTATTTTAAGAAATTGAAAAAATGAATCTAGCACGTGAGGTCAGGTTGCCCAGTTTGTCAGCGTGGCCGACTAAATCTGAAGGAGTGCGATTCGAATCCTGTGGGACACAACTTTTCTGTCGTTTTAAAAAAAAGGGAGTGCTACCCGTCTGCCGGTAGATCAATTGAAAACATCAACCGCCTCCCGAGCCACTGGATTGAGCCACATATAGTCGTCAGATCTCCCCGAAAGCGTTTTGTTTGCCTTTTTTCGCCTTCACCTCTTTTGCAACGTAGATGATGTCGCGGGAGGGTTTTTGCAACATAGGGAGTGTTGCGAGATTTTGTTTTCGTCTTTACATTTTGCAACATAGATGATGTTTTTTTTTTGCGAGAGGCAACATAGATGATTTTGCGGGAGGACTTTTGCAACATAGGCGGTGTTGCAGGATTTTTTTTTTCATATTTACAGTTTTGCAACATAGATGATGTTGCGGGAGGACTTTTGCATGAATGATGTTGCGAAGATTTTTCACCGAAAATGATGATGTCGTATGCGGTGTCAATCGAGAAATTTATGCAACAAAGATGATGTTGCGGGAGGTCTTCTGCAACAAGGTTCTTGTTCCGAAAAGTATAAAATGCATCACCGGCCAGAGTGATGACGGAGGACGAGACGGGAGGCTGGGGCGGCGCAGCTGGGCCGATGGTGGGTAGAGCGGTGCTCGGGCATGCGCACTCGAGTGACGGCCATGGCTGCAAGCAAGCATAAAGAGATTGGGAAGGAGATGCAATGCTTGTGATGTTTCTAGAGAAGGGGCACGTGCTGCTTCGAACCACGAGGACATGTATCTACCGATGGAGAAGATCGATGCAATAGTACCATCCGCCGGCTGATGGGAATAGTTTTTCTTTAAAAATACAAAGAAAAGAGATGGGATGGGCCGGCCCAGCACGGGAGGGTGTGTCTTCCCGTTTGTAAAATACAAAGTAACGGGTGCCTGAAGCGCCAAATAGGAAACACCCTATGTGCCACGCGCTGCGATGCCTATCTAGGCACGGCTCGCGTGCACGAGGTGGAACAGGACCAACCCAGTAACCAACATCCATGCCGTGCTGGCATCATGATGACATCATGTGAGTTTTTCTTGTTTCTCCTTCACATTTTATTTTCTTTATTCGTTTTATTACTTTTTATATTACAAAATACTCTAACTACTCCCTCCTTTCCTAAATATAAGTCTTTCGAGAGATTTCACGATTAACCACATATGGATGTATGTAGATGCATTTTACAGTGTAGATTCACTCATTTTGCTTCGTATGTAGTTCATAGTGAAATCTCTACAAAGACTTATATTTAGGAACGGAGGGAGTATATAAGTATTACAAAAACACTTCCATTAAAATTTCAAAATATTGATCTTGTATAAAAACTATTAAACATGTATCAGAAAATGTTTCTTATGTGTACTAAATGTACTAAATATAAATATAAAGAATAGGAAGTGTTAATTAGGTATACGAAACATGTTAATCATATTAATGAAAAGACATTATGACATTAAATAAATGTCAAAAAATTCAAAAACAATATATGTCACATTTAGGAAAACTTCACTTGTTTTAAAACTTTGCTCGTCTTATTTTCAAAAATTATTTGTACAATGTACAAAAATGTTTTCATAGTTCAAAAAAATCAACATCTATTTGAAAAATAATATTTAAAGATATTTGGAAAAAATTTAAACATGTATTTGCACTTTTTTAAATGTGTCTAATATATGTTTTATATGTGTGCAAAAATGTACAATATGCATGAAGAAGTAGAAATGTATTGACAAAGAAATAGAAAAACCTGAAAACCCCAAGAAAGAAACAAAGAAAATCATAGTATAAAGAAGAAAAAACCAAAGAAAACCATAAAAAAAACTAACAAAGAAAAAAATATATCCAATGAATGGGAAAAAACAAAGAGAACCAGCGAAAAACAACAGAAGAAAAAATGAAAAAAATCGGAGTTAACTGATCAGACACAGTGACAAGAGGCGGGCGAGCGAAGGCATCGAGTGACATAAGGCGGCCCGTATCATCCTCTGTAGGTGATTCCCATTAGAAATTAGTAAGGGCGAGACAAAGCCCTTATAGTTGGACTTGACCTTCTTCGAAAGTCCTTCCTTCAGTAGGTCGTCAGATTCGGCCATTAGCCCAGTTCAACCAATGGCTTAACGAGGGGGACTACTTAAGGAGTGCTTCTACGGGAGGGTTCCCAACGATCACATGGGGTGGGTTGAGAGCGCGTCATTTGGCGCGTTCTCAGTCGCCACCACGTGTCGTACTCTGGGCGCTCCCTCCAGATTAAAAAAAAGATTCACACGTGTTTTCGTCTTTTTAGATGATTTTTTTTTGGTTTTTTTACTTTTCAGTTTTTCACCAGTTTCTGAGCTTTTTTAATAAAATAAAAAAATAGCAGGAAAATGCGTTTTTTTTCATGAGAGGCATGGTTTTGCTTCCGCGAGAGGCATGGCCTCAGATACAGAAAAAAATGTTTTTTTCTTTTTTCCGTGAGAGGCATGATTTTGCTTTCGCGAGAGGCACGGTCGTGCCTCTTGGAAACGGAAAAAAACGCTCACTCTTTCCTTTTCTTCCGTGAGAGGCACGATTTTGCTTCAGCGAAAGTGTTGGAAATATGCCCTAGAGGCAATAATAAAAGTATTATTATATCTCATTGTTCATAATAATTGTCTTTTATTCATGCTATAACTGTATTATCCGGAAATCGTAATACACGTGTGAATACTTAGACCACACTATGTCCCTGGTAAGCCTCTAGTTGACCAGCTCGTTGTGATCAACAGATAGTCATGGTTTCCTGACTATGGACATTGGATGTCGTTGATAACGGGATCAC
This sequence comes from Triticum dicoccoides, assembly GCF_002162155.2. Lineage (NCBI taxonomy): Eukaryota > Viridiplantae > Streptophyta > Magnoliopsida > Poales > Poaceae > Triticum > Triticum dicoccoides. The sequence continues at coordinate 661,333,208 of NC_041391.1, read as the reverse complement.
ATCATTAGGAGAATGATGTGATGGACAAGACCCAATCCTAAGCATAGCATAAAAGATCGTGTAGTTCGTTTTGCTAGAGCTTTGCAAGTGTCAAGTATCTCTTCCTTCGACCATGAGATCGTGTAACTCCCGGATACCGTAAGAGTGCCTTGGGTGTATCAAACGTCACAACGTAACTGGGTGACTATAAAGGTGCATTACAGGTATCTCCGAAAGTAGCTGTTGGGTTGACACGGATCGAGACTGGGATTTGTCACTCCGTATGACGGAGAGGTATCTCTGGGCCCACTCGGTAATGCATCATCATATTGAGCTCAATGTGACCAAGGTGTTGGACACGGGATCATGCATTACGGTACGAGTAAAGTGACTTGCCGGTAACGAGACTGAACAAGGTATTGGGATACCGACGATCGAGTCTCGGGCAAGTAACGTACCAATTGACAAAGGGAATTGCATACAGGGTTTGATCAAATCCTCGACATAGTGGTTCATCCGATGACAACATCGAGGAGCATGTGGGAGCCATCATGGGTATCCAGATCCCGCTGATGGTTATTGACTGAGAGCGTCTCGGTCATGTCTGCATGTCTCCCGAACCCGTAGGGTCTACACACTTAAGGTTCGGTGACGCTAGGGTTATGAAGATATGGATATGCAGAAACCCGAATGTTGTTCGGAGTCCCGGATGAGATCCCGGACGTCACGAGGAGTTTCAGAATGGTCCGGAGGTAAAGAATTATATATAGGAAGTGCTATTTCGGGCATCGGGACAAGTTTCGGGGTTATCGGTATTGTACCGGGACCACCGGAAGGGTCCCGGGGGTCCACCGGGTGGGGCCACCTGTCCCGGGGGGCCACATGGGCTGTAGGGGGTGCGCCTTGGCCATCATGGGCCAAGGGCACCAGCCCCTATAGGCCCATGCGCCTAGGGTTTCCCCCTAGGAGGAGTCCTAGTGGTGGAAGGCACCCCTAGGTGCCTTGGAGGGGAGGGAAACCTCCCCTAGGCCGCCGCCCCCCCTAGTAGATCTCATCTACTAGGGCCGGCGCCCCCCTGGCACCCCTATATATAGTGGGGGAGAGGAGGGACTTCACACACCAGCCCCTGGCGCCTCCACCTCCCCCCGTTACGTCTCTCCCTCGTAGTCTCGGCGAAGCCCTGCTGCTGTGACGCCCTGCATCCACCACCACGCTGTCGTGCTGCTAGATCTTCATCAACCTCTCCTTCCCCCTTGCTGGATCAAGAAGGAGGAGACGTCTCCCGTCCCGTACGTGTGTTGAACGCGGAGGTGCCGTCCGTTCGGCGCTGGTCATCGGTGATTTGGATCACGTCGAGTACGACTACATCATCACCTTGCAAGCTTCCGCACGCGATCTACAAATGGTATGTAGATGCAAACTCTCTCCCTAGACTCGTTGCTTAGATGAACTCATAGATGGATCTTGGTGAAACCGTAGGAAAAATTTTAATTTTCTGCAACGTTCCCCAACTGTGGCATCATGAGCTAGGTCTATGCGTAGTTCTCTTTGCACGAGTAGAACACAACTTTGTTGTGGGCGTGGATTTTGTCATCTTACTTGCCTCTACTAGTCTTTTCTTGCTCAACGGTATTGTGGGATGAAGCGGCCCGGACCAACCTTACACGTACACTTACGTGAGACCGGTTCCACCGACTGACATGCACAAGTTGCATAAGGTGGCTGGCGGGTGTCTGTCTCTCCCACCTTAGTTGGAGCGGAATCGATGAACAGGGCCCTTATGAAGGGTAAATAGAAGTTGAGAAAATCACGTTGTGGTGATTCGTAGGTAAGAAAACGTTCTTGTTAGAACCCAATTGCAGCCACGTAAAAGATGCAACAACAATTAGAGGACGTCTAACTTGTTTTTGCAGCGATTGATTATGTGATGTGATATGGCCAGAAGTTGTGATGAATGATGAATTGTGATGTATGAGATCATGTTCTTTGTAATAGGATTCACGACTTGCATGTCGATGAGTATGACAACCGGCAGGAGCCATAGGAGTTGTCATTATCTTTTGTATGACCTGCGTGTCATTGAATAACGTCATGTAAACTACTTTACTTTATTGCTAAACGTTAGTCATAGAAGTAGAAGTAGTCGTTGGCGTGACAACTTCATGAAGACACGATGATGGAGATCATGATGATGGAGATCATGGTGTCAAGACGGTGACAAGATGATCATGGAGCCCCGAAGATGAATATCAATGGAGCTATATGATATTGGCCATATCATGTCACAACTATATAATTGCATGTGATGTTTATTATGTATTATGCATCTTGTTTACTTAGGACGACGGTAGTAAATAAGATGATCCCTTATAAAATTTCAGGAAGTGTTCCCCCCTAACTGTGCACCGTTGCTACAGTTCGTCGTTTCTAAGCACCACGTGATGATCGGGTGTGATGGATTCTTACGTTCACATACAACGGGTGTAAGACAGTTTTACACAGCGAAAACACTTAGGGTTAACTTGACGAGCCTAGCATGTGCAGACATGGCCTCGGAACACGGAGACCGAAAGGTCGAACACGAGTCGTATGGAAGATACGATCAACATGAAAATGTTCACCGACGATGACTAGTCCGTCTCACGTGATGATCGGACACGGGCTAGTCGACTCGGATCGTGTAACACTTAGATGACTAAAGGGATGTCTAATCTAAGTGGGAGTTCATAATTTGATTAAGAACTTTATTATCATGAACATAGTCTAAAACCTTTGCAAATATGTCTTGTAGATCAATGGCCAACGCTAATGTCAACATGAACTTCAATGCGTTCCTAGAGAAAACCATGCTGAAAGATGATGGCAGCAACTATACGGACTGGGTCCGGAACCTGAGGATCATCCTCATAGCTGCCAGGAAACAATATGTCCTAGAAGGACCGCTAGGTGACGCTCCCGTCCCAGAGAACCAAGACATTATGAATGCTTGGCAAACTCGCGCTGATGATTACTCCCTCGTTCAGTGCGGCATGCTTTACAGCTTAGAACCGGGGCTCCAAAAGCGTTTTGAGCATCACGGAGCATATGAGATGTTCGAAGAGCTGAAACTAGTTTTTCAAGCTCATGCCCGGGTCGAGAGATATGATGTCTCCGACAAGTTCTACAGTTGTAAGATGGAGGAGAACAGTTCTGTCAGTGAGCACATCCTGAAGATGTCTGGGTTGCACAACCGTATGACCCAGCTGAACATTAACCTCCCAGATGAGGCGGTCATTGACAGAATCCTCCAGTCGCTCCCACCAAGCTACAAGAGCTTTGTGATGAACTACAACATGCAGGGAATGGAAAAGACCATTCCTGAAGTGTTCTCAATGCTGAAGTCAGCAGAGGCTGAAATCAAAAAGGAACATCAAGTGTTGATGGTCAATAAGACCACTAAGTTCAAGAAAGGCAAGGGTAAGAAGAACTTCAAGAAGGACGGCAAAGATGTTGCCGCGCCTGGTAAGCCAGTTACCGGGAAGAAGTCAAAGAATGGACCCAAGCCTGAGACTGAGTGCTTTTATTGCAAGGGGAAGGGTCACTGGAAGCGGAACTGCCCCAAATACTTAGCGGATAAGAAGGCCGGCAACACCAAAGGTATATTTGATATACATGTGATTGATGTGTACCTTACCAGTACTCGTAGTAACTCCTGGGTATTTGATACCGGTGCCGTTGCTCATATTTGTAACTCACAGCAGGAGCTGCGGAATAAACGGAGACTGGCGAAGGACGAGGTGACGATGCGCGTCGGGAATGGTTCCAGAGTCGATGTGATCGCCGTCGGCACGCTACCTCTACATTTACCTACGGGATTAGTTTTGAACCTTAATAATTGTTATTTAGTGCCAAGTTTGAGCATGAACATTGTATCTGGATCTCGTTTAATACGAGATGGCTACTCATTTAAGTCTGAGAATAATGGTTGTTCGATTTATATGAGAGATATGTTTTATGGTCATGCTCTGATGGTCAATGGTTTATTCTTAATGAATCTCGAGCGTAATATTACACATGTTCATAGTGTAGATGCCAAAAGATTTAAAGTTGATAACGATAGTCCCACATACTTGTGGCACTGCCGCCTTGGTCACATTGGTGTCAAGCGCATGAAGAAGCTCCATGCCGATGGACTTTTAGAGTCTCTTGATTATGAATCGTTTGACACATGCGAACCATGCCTCTTGGGCAAAATGACCAAGACTCCGTTCTCCGGAACAATGGAGCGAGCAACCAACTTGTTGGAAATCATACATACCGATGTGTGCGGTCCAATGAGCGTTGAGGCTCGCGGAGGATATCGTTATGTTCTCACTCTCACAGATGACTTGAGTAGATATGGGTATGTCTACTTAATGAAACACAAGTCTGAGACCTTTGAAAAGTTCAAGGAATTTCAGAATGAGGTGGAGAATCTACGTGACCGAAAGATAAAATTCTTACGATCAGATCGTGGAGGAGAATACTTAAGTCACGAATTTGGTACACACTTAAAGAAATGTGGAATCGTTTCACAGCTCACGCCGCCTGGAACACCTCAGCGAAACGGTGTGTCCGAACGTCGTAATCGCACTCTATTGGATATGGTGCGGTCTATGATGTCTCTTACCGATTTACCGCTATCATTTTGGGGATACGCTCTAGAGACAGCTACATTCACTTTAAATAGGGCACCGTCTAAATCCATTGAGACGACACCGTATGAATTATGGTTTGGAAAGAAACCTAAGATGTCGTTTCTAAAAGTTTGGGGATGCGAAGCTTATGTCAAGAAACTTCAACCTGAAAAGCTCGAACCCAAGTCGGAAAAATGCGTATTCATAGGATACCCTAAGGAAACTGTAGGGTATACCTTCTACTTAAGATCCGAAGGCAAGATCTTTGTTGCCAAGAACGGATGCTTTCTGGAAAAAGAGTTTCTCTCGAAAGAAGTAAGTGGGAGGAAAGTAGAACTCGATGAAGTACTACCTCTTGAGCGGGATAGTGACGCAGCACAGGAAACCGTTCCTGTGATGCCCACACCAACTGAAGAGGAAAACCATGATAATGATCAAGGGACTTCGGATCGAGTTACTGCTGAACTTCGTAGGTCCACAAGGACACGTTCCGCACCAGAGTGGTACGGCAACCCTGTCCTAGAAATCATGTTGTTAGACAACAATGAACCTTCGAACTATGAAGAAGCAATGGCGGGCCCGGATTCCAACAAATGGCTTGAAGCCATGAAATCCGAGATAGAATCCATGTATGAAAACAAAGTATGGACTTTGACAGACTTGCCCGATGATCGGCGAGCGATAGAAAACAAATGGATCTTTAAGAAGAAGACGGACGCGGATGGTAATGTTACCATCTATAAAGCTCGACTTGTCGCTAAGGGTTATCGACAGGTTCAAGGGATTGACTACGACGAGACATTCTCTCCCGTAGCGAAGCTAAAGTCCGTCCGAATCATGTTAGCAATTGCCGCATACTATGATTATGAGATATGGCAGATGGACGTCAAAACAACATTCCTTAACGGGCATCTTAAGGAAGAACTGTATATGATGCAGCCGGAAGGTTTTGTCGATCCTCGGAATGCTAACAAAGTATGCAAGCTCCAGCGATCCATTTATGGACTGGTGCAAGCATCTCAGAGTTGGAACATTCGCTTTGATGAGATGATCAAAGCGTTTGGGTTTATGCAGACTTATGGAGAAGCCTGCGTTTACAAGAAAGTGAGTGGGAGCTCTGTAGCATTTCTCATATTATATGTAGATGACATACTCCTGATGGGAAATAATATAGAATTTCTGGACAGCATTAAGGCCTACTTGAATAAGTGTTTTTCAATGAAGGACCTTGGAGAAGCTGCTTATATATTAGGCATCAAGATCTATAGAGATAGATCGAGACGCCTCATAGGTCTTTCACAAAGCACATACCTTGATAAGATTTTGAAGAGATTCAGAATGGATCAGTCCAAGAAGGGGTTCTTGCCTATGTTACAAGGTATGAGACTGAGCTCAGCTCAGTCACCGACCACGGCAAAAGATAAAGGAGAGATGAGTGTCATCCCCTATGCTTCAGCCATAGGATCTATTATGTATGCCATGCTGTGTACCAGACCCGATGTAAACCTTGCCGTAAGTTTGGTAGCAAGATACCAAAGTAATCCCGGCAAGGAACACTGGACAGCGGTCAAGAATATCCTGAAGTACCTGAAAAGGACAAAGGACATGATTCTCGTTTATGGAGGAGACGAAGAGCTCGTCGTAAAAGGTTACGTCGACGCTAGCTTCGACTCAGATCTGGATGACTCTAAGTCACAAACCGGATACGTGTATATGTTGAATGGTGGAGCAGTAAGCTGGTGCAGCTGCAAGCAGAGCGTCGTGGCGGGATCTACGTGTGAAGCGGAGTACATGGCAGCCTCGGAGGCAGCACATGAAGCGATTTGGGTGAAGGAGTTCATCACCGACCTAGGAGTCATACCCAATGCGTCGGGGCCGATCAAACTCTTCTGTGACAACACTGGAGCTATTGCCCTCGCAAAGGAGCCCAGGTTTCACAAGAAGACCAGGCACATCAAGCGTCGTTTCAACTCCATCCGTGAAAATGTTCAAGATGGAGACATAGAGATTTGCAAAGTGCACACGGATCTGAATGTCGCAGATCCGCTGACTAAACCTCTCTCGCGTGCAAAACATGATCAACACCAGAACTCTATGGGTGTTCAATTCATCACAATGTAACTAGATTAGTGACTCTAGTGCAAGTGGGAGACTGTTGGAAATATGCCCTAGAGGCAATAATAAAAGTATTATTATATTTCATTGTTCATGATAATTGTCTTTTATTCATGCTATAACTGTATTATCCGGAAATCGTAATACACGTGTGAATACTTAGACCACACAATGTCCCTGGTAAGCCTCTAGTTGACCAGCTCGTTGTGATCAACAGATAGTCATGGTTTCCTGACTATGGACATTGGATGTCGTTGATAACGGGATCACATCATTAGGAGAATGATGTGATGGACAAGACCCAATCCTAAGCATAGCATAAAAGATCGTGTAGTTCGTTTTGCTAGAGCTTTGCAAGTGTCAAGTATCTCTTCCTTCGACCATGAGATCGTCTAACTCCCGGATACCGTAAGAGTGCCTTGGGTGTACCAAACGTCACAACGTAACTGGGTGACTATAAAGGTGCATTACATGTATCTCCGAAAGTAGCTGTTGGGTTGACACGGATCGAGACTGGGATTTGTCACTCCGTATGACGGAGAGGTATCTCTGGGCCCACTCGGTAATGCATCATCATAATGAGCTCAATGTGACCAAGGTGTTGGACACGGGATCATGCATTACGGTACGAGTAAAGTGACTTGCCGGTAACGAGACTGAACAAGGTATTGGGATACCGACGATCGAGTCTCGGGCAAGTAACGTACCGATTGACAAAGGGAATTGCATACAGGGTTTGATCAAATCCTCGACATAGTGGTTCATCCGATGACAACATCGAGGAGCATGTGGGAGCCATCATGGGTATCCAGATCCCGCTGATGGTTATTGACTGAGAGCGTCTCGGTCATGTCTGCATGTCTCCCGAACCCGTAGGGTCTACACACTTAAGGTTCGGTGACGCTAGGGTTATGAAGATATGGATATGCAGAAACCCGAATGTTGTTTGGAGTCCCGGATGAGATCCCGGACGTCACGAGGAGTTCCGGAATGGTCCGGAGGTAAAGAATTATATATAGGAAGTGCTATTTCGGGCATCGGGACAAGTTTCGGGGTTATCGGTATTGTACCGGGACCACCGGAAGGGTCCCGAGGGTCCACCGGGTGGGGCCACCTGTCCCGGGGGGCCACATGGGCTGTAGGGGGTGCGCCTTGGCCATCATGGGCCAAGGGCACCAGCCCCTATAGGCCCATGCGCCTAGGGTTTCCCCCTAGGAGGAGTCCTAGTGGTGGAAGGCACCCCTAGGTGCCTTGGGGGGGAGGGAAACCTCCCCTAGGCCGCCGCCCCCCCCTAGTAGATCTCATCTACTAGGGCCGGCGCCCCTCCTGGCACCCCTATATATAGTGGGGGAGAGGAGGGACTTCACACACCAGCCCCTGGCGCCTCCACCTCCCCCCGTTACGTCTCTCCCTCGTAGTCTCGGCGAAGCCCTGCTGCTGTGACGCCCTGCATCCACCACCACGCCGTCGTGCTGCTAGATCTTCATCAACCTCTCCTTCCCCCTTGCTGGATCAAGAAGGAGGAGACGTCTCCCGTCCCGTACGTGTGTTGAACGCGGAGGTGCCGTCCGTTCGGCGCTGGTCATCGGTGATTTGGATCACGTCGAGTACGACTACATCATCACCTTGCAAGCTTCCGCACGCGATCTACAAGTGGTATGTAGATGCAAACTCTCTCCCTAGACTCGTTGCTTAGATGAACTCATAGATGGATCTTGGTGAAACCGTAGGAAAAATTTTAATTTTCTGCAACGTTCCCCAACAGAAAGGTCCCTCTCCGAAACAAAAAAAAAACATGTTTTCTCTTTTTTTTTCGTGAGAGGCACGGTTTTCCTTCTGCGAGAGGCATGGCCGTGCCTCTCACAAACGAAAACCCCCCGCGTTTTGTCTTCTTTTTTCTGTGAGAGGCACGGTTTTGTTTCCGTCAGAGGCACGGATTTTCTTCCGCGAGAGGCATGGCCGTGCCTCTCGGAAACAACTTCCGTAAAGAAAAAAAATGCTCACGGTTCGGTTTTTTCGTTTGATTTTTTGTAAAAAGAAAAGTTTGTAAAAACCTATCAACATGGGATCTATTTTTGAAGATCTCGACGCGAGGAATCCAATGGTGAAAACAGTTCGAGATTTGGACGCGCGGTTTAAGAGATAAGTTTTGAATAACCGGATCTACAAAAAAAGAAAAACTCTCAGGTTGTGCAGCGCCGCCACTTGTCACAACCTAGGAAAGTGATCTTTGGAAGGAGTATTCTTCAGTTAGTGACTTCGTGGCTTAAATCTTTTCTTTTCTTTCGCATGACAGCTTGGCAAAATGGGCCAGCACACTTTGTGGACGAGCTGTTTTTATATTTCCTTCTTTGGTTTTTGCCGCTTTTTCCAAAATAATTGGTTGTTGTTTTATAGTAGATAGATATTTTAAAACCTATTAAAAATAAAAATACATTTTATAAAATTGTCAAGTATTTGTTTTATAAGAATGTAGAGAGTATATTAAAAAAGTTTCATCTATATTAGAAAAAACTCAGGGTGTATTATAATAATATGAAGTATAATTTGAAAAGTTCATCAAATATATTCAATGTATATAAAAAATAAATTATATAAAAAACGTTCTCTGTATAATAAAAAATTCAGTGTGTATTTGAAAAACTTAGCATATATTAAGAAAAATCAGTCCATATTAAAATAAAATAAAATCGCAACAATTAAAAAACCTAGAAAAATAAAACGTATGATCGGAAAATAGAAAAAAATGAAAGAAAAAGAAACTTAACAGCCGTTACATGGGCCGAGTCGCCTGGAGGAGTCAACTATATGACATACACAGGCGTCGTATACGAGATTCTAAAAAAAAGACGTCGTATGGGATTGGCCAACATTTTTGGTGGACGTTAATGCTTGCCGTCAGCCAACTTGTACTCCGTATGGACAAAATTAATGTTTGTTGTAGTAGTAGATTATTATTATTTTTTAATGTGAGTAGTAGTAGATTATCATCGATCGATCGATCGGGCAGGAAGCCAGGAAGGATCCGAGGATATCTTCCACGAAATCCATTCGGTCCAGCGACTGCGACGCTACCCGGCCAGCTCGTAATGAAGAATCTAGCTAGTGCAATTTTTATGATAACTAAACAAGCCCTATTCTTATCTGCTGGTTAACCTCTTCCTTATGATATGGTACTTTGAAGCTTTAATTAATTAGTAATTACAACAAATTCCCGGGAAGAAATTTCCTTGTGTTTTGTCCCGTGCAAGCTCGGCATTGTCGTGCTGATTACAGTAGGCTTCCATTTCCCCCTCGCTTTATATTTGTTGGGAGTGGAGTAGTTAAAATTTGCAAAGTTGCTTGATGGTTGGTCACCAGTCTCTTAGGTTGTCTTTATGGCTTGGCTTATCTTCATGGATTTGGTGGTACCTGTGGTCTTCGTTGAGGGTTTCTTTGCGATGCAGCAGTGTGGGACTGGTGGTCGTTATGTGTTGGGTATGATTGTCGGGTCGATCATGTGCTTATGGGGTTGCATTCTCTGTTAGTAGTCCGCACGTGATTTGTTTGTATCGGTTTTCGCCCAGTTTTCCGTAAATTAACTGGGCAATTCTTTTCTGCTTAATTAATCGATGAGGCAAATCTTCTGCCTCCGTTTCAAAAAAAAAAAAATTGCAAAGTTATCATATGCTGGTGGTTGCCTATGCAAAGTTATCGATCAAAATTTTCAAGTAGCAGTACGTCGCTGCAACAACTGCATTCCTTCGGGGGCCGTACCTGTTTCTTCCATTAAACTGGCTTCTAGTCGTAGTAGTATAGTACGATTGTCCTAGGCCCGTGACGCACCATAGATTTTTTCTAATCGTATCACGGCCCAAGATCGATGTTGGAGATAAGATCGCCCGTTTCCAACTTGATAATTGCAGCGACAAGAAAAGGAGACAAATAGGCGTGCCCGTAGTACTACAATGGCGTGTTCGGCGCACAAAGGTTTCCCTTCCCTCGTCTGCTGGTTCCAAAAGCCAAATCTGCATGAAAGAGTGTGGAGTGTGCCAAAGCGAAAATGGTGCCCTACTTTCCTCGGGCAAAGGTAGACCATGCGTGCTAGCTATTGCTGCCATTCCAACGTCGTACTAGGTAATACATTCTCGTCTTAATTAATTAGCGTCGACAGATTTTCCACGACGGCAAAGTAGATACAGCTTCACCAACCGATCTGTTGTCGGGAAGGACGCGCTAGCAAGCACTATCCGCTATCCATTGTGGTTGTCAACAAATTTTCCGCGACCGAAACCAAATAAAGGGTGCGTAATTAACAATCTGCTGTTCAGAAAAAATAGCTTGAATCGTCATGGTACAGCTAATTAATTAGCGCTTGGCTAGCTAGCCCGACCATGTTCGCCGCGCTGCACCAGCTAGCGCGAGTAAATTGTAAAAAACCACCACTTTGAGGGCTAGGTTTTCAGAAAACACTAGGTTACAGTTTCTTGACAAATTGCATCATGTCTTGTGTAATCTTTTTACAAAAACCACTGATTGACGGATCTGGCTCGGTTAAGTGCGTTTATGATAGATGGGGCCCCTATTTTGCTGATGTGGCGTAGCGTTTTACCAAAGACAACATTAGATGGGTAAAAAAGCGAAAACACTCCCAACACTTTTGCCAAAAAGCAAAAACACCCTCCCCGATATTCAGATCGGGATCTGCCTCTCCTGCGACCCTGCCTCCCGCCGACGAGCAGCACGCCGGAGCCGTTGCCCCGTCGCCACTCCATTCCCCGCCGTCCCTGCGCGTTTCGTCGCTTCGCAGCCACCGCGGGCCAGCGTCGCCGGCCGCCGACTTCCTCTGCTTCGGCCCCTCTGCTTCGTCGTGCTGTGGTGCAGGGGCTCGAGCTTGACGGTTGCGAAGGAGCCGTCGGGGAGCCAGCCGCAGGAGAAGGCGTCGCGTTCGGGCTCCTGGCTGCCGCGCGCGCCCCTGCCCCGCCGACCGTGCGCGCCCCTGCGCCGTCGCGCTCACCTCCTTCCCAGTCGCCCGCGCTCCTGGCCGGCTGCGCTCACCTCCCTGCTCGGCCACGCCCGCCTCTGCTCGGCCACCACCGCACTGCTCCACCCATGCCATCCCGCACTGCTTCCCCCATCTCCCTAGATGGATCTCGAGCTTGGGAGGACGGCGGCCGTGGCGGGAATACGATGGGGGTGCTGGAGCTCCGCTGCTGCTGCTTGCTCTGGTGGCCGGCTGCAGGCCCTCGCCGGCGGGGGAAGAGAGCGGAGGGAGGAAGGAGACGGGAAAAAGGGGAGGGAGCCGATTGCTTTTTTTTCTATTTGATTTAGGGGTGTCTGTGCAAAATATATGGACTAGTTTGTAAATTTAGACTAAAATTGATCTAGCACGAAATGTTACGTCACATAGACAAAAATGGGCCCATCTGTCATAATCTCACTTAACAAAGCCAGATCCGTCGATCAGTGGTTTTTGCAAGACCATTACGCGAGATGTGGTGTTTTCTGCAGCGAAAATGTATTCTAATGTTTTTCGCAAACCTAACCCTTAAAGTGATGGTTTTATGCAATTTACTCCAGCTAGCGCACACATGGCCCAACAGAGCGGTACCACTGATGGATCGTCTTCGGGTGCTCGATCGGTCTGTTCGGCGAACAGTCGGCTGGCTCTCGGACACCTCGCCAGCTTGATCTTTCTAGCTAAATCAATGACCACGGAGCGCATGACACCGCAGCATGCAGTCCAATGCGTTCACTCGCTCGTGCGACGAAAATTGGGCAAAATCTGGCCAGAAACGTACGCCCATCGAGCGACGAGCGGTCGGTGCCGACCTTTTTCTCTGCCCGACGGGGTAGAATATAATTACACGGGCGACAGAGAGAGGGGTCGAAATGCATGGTGAAACGAACGTGCGTGTCGATAGGAAACAAAACCCAGAGAAAGTTGCGGCCACGGTGGTGATGAGGACGGACGGCCTCGTCTCCCGTCTCCGGCAAAGACGACGTGGTGGAACGGTACTCTCCCGACTTTACAACGTGCGTCGACGTTGACCCCGCCGTGCACTGTCACCGGAAAAGTACAGAGCGCAGCTTAGCTACGAAGGCCCAACAAACGTGTATCGCACTTCCAGGACGACCATGCCAAATTGTCAACTGTATTTTTTTTCTGATGAATGCTTCAGTCGCCGTGCAAAGCAAGTCGGAGTATTCGAGAAGTGATGGTTGGAGCTACTATTTCTCAAGAGGATAGATTGTGCACACTAACGTAACGTGGGTGATGGTAGCCTTATCCTGACAGTAGCTTGGCAACTTGCTCTTACTAGCTAAAGTTAATCCTGGCATTTAAGAGTCCCTAATTGTTAATTAGCTGCGTGCAAGACCGCCTGAATCCTGGATGCCTGTCAAGATTTGCTGGGTTTAGGGCATGTTTGGTTCCAATAAAGTCAGGTGACTCAAAATCAGTGACTTATAAGTCACGCCTGTTCGGTTGTCACCTGACTTATAAGTTACCTGACCACATTTTTTCACACCAATCCACATTATGCAGGTGGTGGGACCCATTCAAAAGTGGGTGATTTATAAGTTACATATGCCAAATGTTGCATTCATATTCTGGGCAAGCCCCGCCGTGAAATCACTACTGAGCTACAACAAGACGCATCTGTCTGCGGACAGGGCGGATCAGTCCACGGACGTGGATGTGGGAGGCGGACATCCAACGGTAGCCGCATACATTTCAAACTATTTTTCAACAAACTGAATGAAATTCATGCAAACACGGACGGATTTCGTACAAACATGACGGGTGTTCTTACAAACACGACAGATTTAACTACATTTCGAACATTTAGAAAAAAAGACCCGCCCTAAACCTATCCTATGGCAGCGGCGTCTAGCTTCCAATTCCGTGTCGTCCGTCTTCCGATGTCTCCATGAGCACCGGCGATAAGACCGATGAAGTGAAGATGCGGTCTCCGGCGAGAAAGAGTAGAACACGGGCGATGGAACATCCCACATGGGACACCAGGGCCCGCCGCCTCCCGTGGCCTATTCATCCTCGAAGGAGTCTGCACCTTGTCCGTCGCCGGTGGACGTGAGGTCCACGAGGGAAATAGCGGTGCCTTGGCTGTCGTCGTCCCATCAGGCCGACTGATGGTTCGTCGGTGGCGTGTAGGAGGCGAGCTGGCTATGTTCTCCTTCGCGATCGCCTGCAGCTGTGCCTCCGCGGCTACCGCTTCCAGGCGAGCGGCGGTTTGAGCGCAGACAACATCGTAGATGGCATGCTGCTCCGCGATGAAATTTGGGTTCTTCACGGCCATGGCCGCCATGGTCTCCCCTCTTGTGCGCTCGCCGTAGATCTGGCCATCCACTGGTCGATGCTGCTCCAGGAGAACCATGTTGTACCGTTGTTCCTCCTACGCCTGCTGAAACACCGACACAGGCGTCGGCGCAGGCTACACCTTCGCCATGGCGGCATTGAACTGCGTCTGCGCTGGTGAAGCTGGCGTGCACAGGAGGCGTGGGAGCTAGGGCGGAGTCGTCGGAGCCCGTCTCCATCGTGGTGTCATCCTCGTCATCGGAGACCTCGGGCGAGTTGGCCAACAAGCCAGCCTCGATCTGCCTAGCATGGCGCCTATGCCAGGCGGCGGCAAGGGTGACTATCATGTGCTTCATCTCCAACACAGAATGTCCCACGCTGCTTTCCCGCTGGCGGCATGGAAGATGCATTGCAAGGGAAGAGGATGTGGAGGGGCTGGTGTTGTGGTGTGGAGTTAGCTAGGTGTGGCCGTATTTATATAGTGGATTCCGGTGAGGCCAGGCGTCCGGATGCGTCAATGCACGGTGCCGAAGTGGATTTCTCGACCGGTGAGCCTGCTTAATGGCGGCAGACGGACGGACATCGTCATTGAACGGACGTGGTAGATAATCCTCTTGTCACGTCTAGTCACGCGTCTCCGACATTGAACAGGCGCGGACACCGGAGACGCGTCGCGGACGGCGCCCTTGGTCAGCGCGCCGCTTCCATGGCGGAGGCAGTGAGAGGCGGTGTCCGCCCTGAACTGTCTTCAATGTTGAGTGGTGCGCTCTACAGCGGCATGAATGCAGCTAACTGGCGTCGGGCGGGAGCGTGCGCTGCTGAGGGGGAGGGGGGTTGGTGGGCTAGGACGGTCAGAAAACTGGCTTGGGATTGGTCTGGACTCCCGCAAACCTCCTCCACGTCTGTCTTCGATTTGCTGGAGAAATCGCGTCAGGACTACTTCGTGGACCGATATAAATCGGCGTTGGATGACTTTCGCGGTTCAAACGGTTGCGGGAGGTTTACAGATAAGACTTGAAATTGCCCTAAAGCTGCACCAAGAAACAACAGGTGTCCCTCCCTAGTTAACTAAAAGAACGCACTAAACTACCGAAATTATATCCCGTAAAAGTGAGTACTAAAAATTTGAGCATTTCCAACGACAGCTCTACAAACACATTCATGCTAAAAAACTGCTTTTTAAGTCACGTGGAGCAAAAAAAGCACCTTCAACAACGATATTATAGGTAATGGTGCCTAAAAATTTAGGTCCTGCCCAAAAAATTGCTATAAGTGATGAAAATATGTACATGATCACTAGCAACTAAAACATGCAACCGAACCGCAACAGTTCGAACTAAAAGTTCTCTCCATCGTCTCGCCTCCCACCACGACCGCCACCAGCCAATGATACACCATGGAAGGCATCTATGACGTGACCGCCGACGTCGTTGGTCTCCCAGCTGCTCCTACCGCGCATGTAGTCGTCCCTCTCGTGGTTCCCTGCAATGGTCACAACAATTTGAAGGTCTTGTGTCGCCACGAACCACCGCCGCGGCTGGCGGGGATGCGCCCAAGAACTCTGTCGTCGCCTCCAAGGTCCTCTGCATGCAAACAAGGTCGCCGGGAAGCGGTCATTGTGGGATCCGTCGAGCACTGCTATTGCTCAAGCGAAAAAGAAGGCAGCGACAATGGCAACGACCCCGACGCCTTCAATCCCTTCCACAGTGCCAGTGGCTCCTCCGACACCGCCTAGGGCCTCTTCCCCACCCCTCCCACCGCCGCACGAGCATGATACGGCATCACCCGCCACCACAACTAGCGGTGTCCCCATTGTGTTCGATGAAATGACTTGGAGGTAAAAATTTCTTTTTTGTTTTTTCATTGATTTTCATGGCATTTTACATTTTTATGCAATTGTGATGTGATGTTTTTATATTTTTCAAATTTGATATATGTAGTGCGGATGACAAAACTATTTTTGCAATACACTTATGTTGCATCTCGGGATTTTGTATTTTAAAAATTACCCTTTCAAGGATATGAAACGCAAGAAGAGCACCTTCTTTACATGGAAGAGAATGGCTTTGTTGATGCATCTCAAGATTTTTCATCACAAGAGAAGTGCAAGCTACACCACCAAAGAAGACAAGCTGTTGTGTCAAGCATGGAAGAAAATCGGTCTTCATATGGTCATTGGTGTTGAGCAACCAATGTCACTTATTGGGAGCATATCTATGAGTACTTCAAGGCACACAACACTAGTGGCTCTATCGATCATAAATTCGATGGCAAACTATATCATCGAAGTGTCAAAAGTGATCGGCATGCTTGCCATAAGTAGATCATATGAACCTGAGAGTTAAAAATGCCAAAGGTGATTGTTTGTTTGCGTTCATCAATTATTTCTTCATCTCTTGTATGTATTGGTGGCTAACTTGATTTCTCACTTGTGGTATGTAGCTCAACAATATTAGTGGATTGTTCAAGGGCCGAGGATTCATGGATGGCATTGGAAGTTATGGTGGCAATGGAGAATGCAAGCACTAGTGATGCCAATGGAGGCAATGACATTTGAGGGTTCTATGCATTCATGTTTTATGCATTCTTGTTTGTGTTTCAAACGCATGGTATTAGCCTTAAATTTTAACTTGTAATTAAAATATTGTGGATTTAAATTTGAATTTGAAATGTTGTTGATTATGTGTGTTGTGATGCTGCAAAGCTTTAATTACTCTGTCAAAATCTGAGTTGTGATGTTGTTGATTATTGTTGGTGAAGTTGAGCCTAGCATAGTTAGGATTTGTTATTGAAAAGTATGCACCTAGTTTATTTCTGCATTAGCATACTGTTGGTGTTGTCCAGTGGCTGCCTCTTGTTATCCCCTGGCGTAATGTGTTGCCTCGACATCATCCCTCTTTTCCTTGTGGTGCCGTATACTCCCTCCATTCCATAATATAGTGCATATAGATTTTTGAAAAGTCAAATTTTGATCAAGTTTTTCAAGAAAAAACATTTACATCTAGAATGTCAGGCATATATCGTTAGATTCATTAGGACACCTTCAAAGCTGACCCCCAAACCGGACACCGCATCCGTCCGCGGACCGGGGTAGCAGTCTACGAACACTGATGCCGGAGCCAACCATCCAACCATAGCCGCAAATGCCCGGTTATGCGTACTTGTATAATTTTTAAACAAACCAGATGATATTCATTCCTTCTTTGATAATTTTTTACAAAAAGCGGATGCTTTTCATCTAAACCCGAGACAAAATTACATTTCTACATATTTCAACCAAACCATACTCTAAACCTAGTCTAAATAACCACCGGCGCCGATTTTCCATGTCCAGCCGGCCATGAGCCCCGGAAAATGAAGCTCCGCCTCCGTAGCCAGCAAGCGGTTAATCAGGGTCATTTCTATGATAATGGGGTCATCTTCTGTAAAAGAACATTAATTATTATTAAATTAGTGTAGGATTTTGTAATTTCATTGCGGTCAATTGATCTAGTGCATACAAGGCAGCTCCGTCCCTAGGTTGGCCAAAGAGCCCACGGTTGGGACGCAAACAAACGCTTAACGACCCTACGCTGAAGGTGGCTTCGGGTGAATGCGGAGATCGCCTTCATCTTGATCGGGCATCTTTACACATAGGTCTTGGTATTTGGCGCTCATCCTACATCTTGATCTTCTTGCCTTGCACGCCATGAAATCCTTCGTCCTTTTTCCCCTAAGGAAACCTGGGGTAGACCACCTGACAAAGTTGTCACCCCTCATACCATGCGTACATAGAAAAATATGGTCCAAAATACCGCACGGATAGGAATCCGGTGAAACCACCTTCCCTTCGCACAAAGCAGATACAAAATCTGCCAAGCCATGAGCAGCTTTCTGTTCCTGCAGATAGCAAACGAGTTCAAGAAATCTAGTGAGGTCTCTTATTTAACTTCCGAAGTTTGGTCTAGTTTACACCGGGCCACAACCTGATTAAGCCAACATTTCAGCCCAACTAACAAAGTCAAGCAAAATGAAATTTTAGTGCAAACTCTCTAGAAAAGCGTTGTTTCCACTGAAGAGTATTAAAAAATAGTCAAATATTTTCTTAATGGAGTGCCCGAGCCAAAACTGGTCGACAATTTAACAAATACTCACTCCGTTTCTAAATATAAATATTTTTAGATATTTCAATACAAACTACATATAGATGTATATAGACATATTTTGGAGTGTAGATTCACTCATTTTGCTTCGTATATAGTGTCTTATTGGAATCTTTAAATAGATTTATATATAGGGACCAAGAGAGTATATGTCAAAGTTTGAGATTTTAGATCTTACAGGAGTATCCAAATTACAACCAAGAAAACCATAAATACTCCCTCCATTTCTAAATATAAGTATCTTTAGATATTTCAATACAAACCACAACTAATGTCAACGACGTTCTTATATTATAATAAGGAGTAGATATTTTCACATTCAGAAGTTGCTTGTGATTTTAGATTCGGAGATGCGCCACTGGATAGTGCCAATCAAGTGGGAGGTACAAAGGAAAAAAGAATGTCAAATCAAGTGGAAGTACAAAACTTCATTTTCCAAGAACCAGTGCCGAACAAGACCTTAGCGTATGTCAACGGAGGATATTTTATCGGTTTTTAGTGGCACCGACCACTCGGAGAAAGTCCCTCTCGCGATAAAGCGCGGGCAAGCACCATGGAAGCATATTCACTCCAAAAACTAATGTACCCACACCAAACCTATCGCCAATGCCAAGTATATATACATATACAACAAGCACCACACTTCAAGCATTTTAGGTTGACCGAATACGGTGGCGTTATCGCGGAGCATATGCCATCTCCTCGTCCGATTGGCCGGTCCATCTCCGGGCGGACGGACGTACGTGGACAGGACGCCGGCCGCGAGACGCGTAGCATGCAGGCGTAATATGCTTAGCACATGCTTGCACAACACAAACTCTCGCCTAGTTCACACTCACACACGCACATGCTCAACGGATTACTACGTACCTTGTTGCTTGCTCTGGACAACGCTGGCCGATCGTCAATTATATATGCCATCTTCTTACCAGAAGCATCTACTCTGATCAGCTGTCGTGTTCTCGGGATGGACCACCCATATTGCCGTGGTCGTCTGAAATACTAAGGGGCTGTTTGGTCCTAGGCCTTGCATTGTCATATTTTGCCACATATTTTTATCAAATTTGTCTAAGGTTAGTTCATCAGAATGACAGCCACAAGTTGGCAAGCCTAAGAAAATATTGCCATACTTTTTATGTGTATTGCCATGTGGGACCCTAGTGTGGCTTGCCTAAGGTATGGCTTGAACCAAACACTCGCCTAAGTTAGTCAAACATGTCTAACTTTAGATGTGGCCACCTTTGATAAAGTTAGTCACAAACCAAACAGCCCCTAAGGGTTTCTTGGCCAATGTCATGTTAACAAGAGCCTTGCATGTCCTAACCACTAATTTGTCCAAGCGCATGCATGCATGTGTTGTTAATGACGGCATGCATATCATGGAATGGAGTGGGAGGATATTCTTTCCTTGGCTGGCCAATCATTCGCACAAAGCAAGCTAGCCTGCCTTATCTAATACGTTGTCCAGATTCTTGCCTCGCCGGTCGATGCGCCCTAGCTTCTATCTGGAAGTTCCAAAGTTTGGTTTGTGTCATGTGAGCTAGCCGGCAGTCGGCACGGCACGCTTAGGTTGGATCTTGTGGAGGAATAGGTGTGGAAAAATGGATGGCTAATGGATCATATCCAATCTGCCCTAGCCTAGCTAGTGTAAGTGGCCTAACGAAGGCGGCGGCACAACTATGTAGGCCGGAGTTTATGAAGAAACAAACTAGTTATTAGCTACTCTCTTCATTTCACCATGTGGTGTGTCTGTGTTTTTCGAGATCTAAATTTGATCACACATTAAATTTTGGGAAGCGCGGACGTACTACGTTATGGAATGAAGGGAGTAGATGAGTAGTAGTTACTGGTACAAATGGACACCTATCTTGTCATATCTTGTTTTTGTCTCTGCGTGCGTTCGTAGCAGCAAAACGATGGAGAAATAGCTACTTTTTTTTAGGGAAAAGAGTTGAATCTTGATGAGATCAATCATACTGACGGACAAGTAGTGCAGTTAGATCAATCTTACAACTGTGTTTCTTGTAAGAAAAGCGTTAATGATGTCAGGCACGCAGGATAAACAAATGTGAAAACGGCCCTTTTCAAGACGAGAGCAAGAAAAATGACTTTTGGGTGGAAAGCAACGTGGCAGAGGCGCAGAGCCTTCAGGAGCATGGCTAGCTGTTTAATCCAACAAAGCAACGTGAAGAAGCTCGATCCGGTGGTTTATCCATGCATGCACAGCTAGTCCACACAAAGAGACCTTGCAGCTGCAGCCGAAGGCAGGCGCGCGCCACCTACGCACCTTGTGATGCAGGTTAGGCTCACCAACATACAACACACAAAATTAATCACGGTCACCAAAGAGAAAATCTGACCAGTCAGCTATCGAAACCACCATTTCGATCGAGATCCTGCAACTGTACCAGTACGAAGTGCGCCTAACCAGCACACTTGCGTAGTACACACTGCTGATTAACCCTACCATTTGAACCCCGACAGGAAAGAGGAGACGGTTTCGATCCAGATCACAACTGTACCCCACTGGCCACAACGAACCTAACGTGTGTTTGGTAGCATTCCAACCTAACACGGTTGTTCTCCTCTCATACATTCTCGGTGTAGACATGTTAAGTACATGCATTTGTTGTTGTTTGGTAGCGGTGTATGTGCCGAGACATGATAAGTTGAGACTCTGTTTGGCAAGACATGTTAAGTACATGCATTTGTTGTTGTTTGGTAGCGGTGTATGTGCCGAGACATGATAAGTTGAGACTCTGTTTGGCAGCTTGCATCTGTTTAGACATGTTTGTCGGCACTGTAGCAATTGGTATTTTCAAACAATGAACAAAACATTTCAAAAATGTGATCAATTTTTTGAAACATGGATTTTTTTTGATAATTTAAACATTTTTAAAAATTCTAAAAAAAACATAACAAATTTGAAATTTTGACCTTTTAAAAACTGTAAACAAAATTTGAAAATTTGAAATTATTTTGTAAAATCAATTTTAAAAATCAGATTTTATAAAAAAAATGTAACAAAATTTAAAATTCTGAAGGTTTTCCGAAAATCTTACCAATTTTTGAAAAATTGGACATTTTTCAGAAAAAATAAATTCAAATCTGGTCATTTTTCAAAAATTTGAACAATTGTTGGTATTCTCAACATTTTTTGAAAATTAAATTATTTTTTACAAATTCTGAACATTTTTTAAACACATTGTCACTCTTTTCGCTCATGCATGCTGACCGGTGAACGGCTGTTGGGGTGTTCTCTCTCCGTGCATGCTAAGAGGCTATTTGAGCTGAGGTCGTGCATGGAGGCCCCGTGCAAGCTGAGGAGGCCCGAGTTATGGGCTTTTGGTCCAGTCCGGCTAGAGATGCTCTTAGGCTCTTAGCCCATCATTAACCCACGGCCTGCTGGTAGACTGATGCTCGCCGTCAGCATGCTGAATCATCATGATGAAGGCAATGTCAGCACATACGCATACACTTTTTCTTTTACGCAATACACGTACACGTACACTTAACTTTGCTGTTCAATCACTATCCACCCAGAACTGCATCCAATTGTTATAACAGCACACACGAGTAAATCACTTATCTTCCTGACGTCCGTGATCGAAATGATCGTTTACAGTTAAAAAACACCCTCACTCAGCCAGCCAGCGCCAATACACAGACACAGGATAAGGGCCGACGTTGGTCGTCGCACGTAACTTGTAGTGCTCCGTACGGATCAAGATTAATTGCTTGATGCCGTATGCGTCGATTGATTGATCGGGGCAGGAAGGGTCGGACGACGCATAGGTACTACACAGCTGTGTCATCTTCCTTCCACGAAATCCATCCTAACCAACGACTAGAGCACCAGCCAGCTCCTAGTGCAAGGTCAAGCTGCAATTTTTAATGCTTAAAGAAGGCTTATCTGCTGCTTAACCTCCTTCCTATCCTGTCATACTTTGAAGACTTCATTACAACAAAGTCCCGGGAGGAATTTCCCTGCGTTTTGTCCCGTACAAGCTCGGCAGTGTCGAGGTGCAGTGATTCTTGACCAGGCTTCCATTTTCATTTGTTTTATGATTCCACCTAATTCAACGCCAGCTCTTTCGGTAGCACAACTACGGCATATTTAGATTACAGAGTCCTGTCGAGTTCTCTCTCTTTCTTTGCGTTTGCTGTAGTCTACGGCCCTTGTTTGCTGTTAGCAGATGGCCGGTGGCCGGTGACCGTGTGATCACCGTACTAGCAAGCACAGTCCGAGAGCATCTATAGTCTGCCTTGGCAAATCCGGCCTCTCAAATGCCCGCGGGCGCGTCCGGATGTATTTGTCGGTATCTTTCTTTTTTTTCTCACAACCAGATACCGCAATTAACATATCTTAAATCCATACAAAGTCTTGCAACTACGTGAACGATACATTACACACATTGTTCGCCAACTTCATCGGAACATATGCCATCGGACGATCAAAATTTGACATGTTTTTCCTACGTACTAGCTTAAGAAGAAAATCATCCACAACTGCCCTTACCCTTCCCTTTGCCCTTGCCGTCCATGTCGCGGAAGTAGCGGTCGAAAACGCAGTAGGGACCAAGCCGGATCTGTTGTGCTCCTTCTCCTCCATGGGGGCGGTCCGGCCATGGCACAGACAGCCTGATCCTGCTCTCGGGCGAGGGGGCGTACGTGTGTTCCTCCGTTGCCGCTTCTTCAAGATGCGGGCGCGGATGGCTTCTCCTATGCATGCGCCGCAGCATCCTCCGCCATGTCGGCAGCGAGGTGGGCCATGGCCACCCTCATCCTCTCCTTCCCACGGCGTGCACACCGTCCTGATAGCAGTCATACTCTTGCGGACCGATGATGAGGAAAGGGAGCTTGGAAGCCTCTCGGGAGGACCGCGATGATCTAGCTTCGGAGGATATGAGGACCCGGTGCAATGACGCAATGGACTCGCGCCAGACAGATACCGCCGTCGGGCGGGCACAATTCTCCCGGGAGCGGCGGAGTGCAACGCCGACGGCCATTGCCTCCTCCATCCCTCACGGGACAACCCAATCGATGCGAACTGGTCAGAGTCAGATCCGCTGCCTGTCATGCTGAAAAAGACAGGAAATTGCCGGACAGAAGGTTTTGACCCGTGAAGGGGATAAGGATGAATATATGTGAGGATGGGTGGGCCAGCGTGGGTCAGATCTGGCGAGACGGAAGCGCCCGAGCCTCCCATATCCACATCATATTTAGACTGGATACGAGGTGTGTCCGATCGGCCCAGATATTTAAGGCCGGTTTGACGCGTCGTTTTGATCACCTTTTTTTAACCGGTCACTGACCAAGCCGTCCATCCGGACGGACGAGGGGTTGAGGCACCCATCCCGGCGTAGATGCTCTTTATTACTACTCCGAGTAGTCGTTCGACATGGATAGGGTCCATTCCAATGGCGGAGCCAGGGGGGCCAGCAGGGGCCATGGCTCCCCCCAACATGCAGAATATTTTTGAAGATATACTCTGCATGGAGTAGTAGGATCATATATGTAAAGAGCTATGTGGCTGCTTGTACATCCCTCTCCCGAACAGCATTTTGACAAACTAGAGTATAGCGTTCCTCACAGAAGATCCCACTGAAAATATGGTGAAAAGTGCAACACACACACACACACGAGTCACACTCCTCTGTGCCTCTTTTTTATTCCTGCAGTTTCTCTTCTCTCTCCCTAATATGCATCGCAAAAAAAAAAGTAGTACGAGGCTAAATATACAAGGACAAGGCAAAATCTGGTGTGGTGGTGTTGTAGTTTCGTCTAAAAAAATCTGGCGTTGTAATTTATAAATAACTATTGGTTAGTTCGTTTTCAAAATAAGTTTAAAAGTTCAAGCTGGCATTTTATTCAGCTTAAAACCTACAAAAGGCAGTTATTGATGGATTTAATAGAAAGAAATGTATATGCAGTTCAATTGATGATTGTTAGTTCATCATCATCTAATTGCATATTTTGCTTCCATGCTATCTATGTGACGTATTTATGTTACCAACACTTTTTCAGTAACAATAGTGCATATTTCGCTATACATACGCACGGCTCATTCAAATATATTTTCCCAAAAAAAAAATCCACACATCTTGTTGAACTTCAGAGTTTGCTCAATGTTCGGCCCCGCTTGTGCATAATTCCTGGCTCCGCCGTTGGTCCATTCCACCTTTGCTCATTAGAAATATTTTAAAGAGCACTAGAAATTACAATACTAATTCTGCAGGACGACGACACCTACACGTAGTGGTCGTCTTTCGACCGCTAGAAGTGGTTTCAGTATTCGGCGTTGCACTGACGTGCCGGGAACATGCATGCAGAATTGGGGTTCGTTCCGGCCCTGGTCTCCCATCGTGCGCACAAAATGACTAGAAAGTAAACAAGCCTGATCAAACTCTGCTTTGACAATTAAATGTGAGGGTGATCGGGATCAGAAGAGCTGACTAGTGTGAGGCTACACTTGCACACGGCTTGTTCTTTCTGAAGAAAAATGTCAGGGACTGGATGGTCTTACTGGAATGCAAAGGTGTGCGTGGGTAGCTGCAATTTGTATACGGTTAGGATAAGAAAAGCAAATAAAAATGTAGAATATGCTGGTAGTTGCCTTCTGCGCAAGATATGCAATTCTTTTGTTTAAGATTTGCAAGTAGCAGTACGGCGTATGAACGAGTGCATTCCTTCCTTCCGGCATTGTACGGGATTGGCGCGTGGCGCGTTATAGGATTTTAAAATGATGTCGGTGTTGGAGATAAGATCGTTGCCAGAGAGCGGAGAAGCATAGCAGCCGGTACTTTTTTTAGATGATTGTGGCGACAAGAAAGCAGACAGATAGCCTGGTAGTACATGGCGTGTTCGGCGCACAAGGTTTCCCTGATCTGCTGCTTCAAAATAAAAGCCAAACCTGCGTGAAGTGTGAAGTGTGCCAAACTTTCCTCGAGTAAAGGGAGATCATGCGTGCTAGTGCTGCCATTCGACCGAACGAACGTATATATCCTACGTGATCTGAATTGCCATCGACATAGTTGATTAGTTTTCACGCCCGTAAAGTAAAGGCACCTAACGATCTGTTGTTCAGAAGATCGAGCACCTAAAACTACTGCCTAGTTCCTACCAGGAGGCGATCGATGGGGTCAAACCCTCCCGATCACGGCAAAGATCGACCCATCTTCTTGGCATGAAACCCAAGATCCGCCTGAAAGCCAAAGCAGATATATCCACTATCCACTAGTACTACCGAACAGCAGAACTGGGGTGTGGTCTGGATCATCATCCGTCCAGCTGCACCACACCACCGAGCCGATAAATGATTAGCATCCCCCGACAGAAAGACGGCAACATGCCAACTTCCCGACTCAAATTAATTAGAAGTCTTCATGGTAGTACTAGAGCCAACTGCATTCCTTCCGGCATTCTCCTCAGCGAGCATAGGATGCGTCCGATCAATCATCTCACCACGACGATGGTACAACAGTTTGATAGCCATGCATGAGTATGCCTAGCTACTTAGCCGGATCATGTTCTTTTTCGTGTACAGCATGGACGAGCCGCGAGTGAAGAAGACGACACTGCCATACAAGCGCTAGCTGCTAAGTTATTTCCAGATCGAATTTCGGTACAGTATACGTAGCGAGTACAGTGCGCTGCAAATAATCGAGCCACACGTGACACATGTACGCATGGCGCTAACCGGCGGCGGCCGAGATAGTTGACAAACGCGACGCGGGCCGTGCCAGCCATGGACGCGGGGCCGGCCGTGTCGGCGGGGGCACGAGCAGAGGCAGAGACACCAGGGAGTTCACCGTCGGTCGGCCACCCGGCTCGCGGGAAAATATCAGGTCAAGCATTTCGGCGCAATAAAGCGGAGCGTGGAATGGATAGCGGCAGCGCGTTCGATTCGATCAGAGTCAAACGGAGCGTGCACCTGGCATGGCATGCCTGGCTGAGCTCGACACACATGCGCCGGAGTCCAAGGCAAGAATATGCATTGTATGCAGCATGCTCCCTCGGCACAGCACCACGGCAGAAATCACAGATTTAACCTGAGGCAAAAATCAAATCACAAACTGACCTGTTCAGAAAAAAAATTCACTCTGCTGACCTTTTAGTGTGGCGCCCGACAGCTGGGCGCCGCACCCTACTGTGCAGCGCCTTTTCCTTAGGCGTCGCACATCCTGCCAGCGTGGCAGCCCTGGTCCAGTTACGGCCCCACACGCACCTGGTCAATGACACTCTTGATGCTCATTGTTGGAAGTGTGGATATTTGGTTGGACAGCCTGTAAGCAATGAACTCGGACGTGAGTTGTCTGTGTTGTTGGTACACAAGCTTGCCATCCGCATTCTTGTGCCGGCACATGTGAGTTGGTAGACAACTCACTATGCGCCAAGTGGGACCTCCTTTCCATGGCCTTGCACGCATAATCCATGGACATGTTGGCACTTCACATTTGACCGTGTAACGCACATTCACGTCCGAGTTGGCCACTTTATGTGGACGATAATGTGTAACCGAGTAGTTGTCGAGCCACATCTTCAATTCCAAGAAGGATTGAAACTCACAACCGGGATATATCCCGTTCTTGCCGTCTTCCAAATCACGGTGAGAACTTGGCCTAGCTCCAAGAGATATGCATTTTCCACCATCCACAACGGTTTCATCCGCGAGACTGAGATCCTTGAACAATGGTGTCTTGTGATCCCGCCCGAATACCTTCTGGAATACTTCGGCCTCCTTCGGTGTGAATCCCTCCTCATCAACTTCTTCATCAGGACCATCGTCATCCGAGTCCGATGCATATGCACGAGAAAAAGGGATGGATTGGTCCATTGTCTTTTGCACATGATATTGGTCGAGATCACCCACATTGTTGTCATGGAGGTCAACTTCGTTGTCATCCTCCTCGTACTCATCATTCTCCTTTTCAAAACCTTCATTTTGGTTGTTTGGAGTCGGGCTCAATGTTGGCCAATCTTCTTGCGTGAATTGAGGTTCACTCATTTGATCTTGGTTCATGGGTGGGGGAGTGCTAGCAACCAACGGGGAGGGGTTCCGGTTCAAGTCTAAATTCAAAGTAGACTCAACCTTCTTGGAGGCAAATAACTCAAGAGCCTTGTCTAGAAATTCGGCAACCGTCTCCTTGTATGCAACCCAACGTTGCTCGGAGTTCACACACATTGTCTTCCAACGGATGTGCATTCCTAAACCAACATTATGCCTTCCCTCGAACTCAACAACGTCACTTGGGTCCATCCAACTCAAATCTTTCCTCACTTGTTTCAAAAGCTCCGCATAGCTAGGACTACTCTCAAACACCATGTCAAGCTCATCCGGGTCCATCTCAACATTGCCTTTCAAAAAGGCCTCTTTATCCACATGATGAACATAAAGACATGTTCTCCCCATCCCTACAATAATCAAAAACACACATATATCAAGTAAATACTTAAGAAAAATATTTGCACACATATGCCCTAACATATATATGAATTAATAACCCTAACCCCCACATAACAATAACCACAACCCTAACACCAACATAACCCTAACACCAACATCAAACACACATAACCCTAACCCTAGCATACTATGGAAGCCTAAACAACCCAAATTAGCAAAGAAATATAACATCATTCAACACAAATTTCCAAATCCTATCAAAATCTAGGGTTTCCCCAAACTAGCAAGATTTGAGCAAATGTGACAATTCCTATGGATGAAAACGAGGGGATCGGAGGAGATTACCTTAAGGGAGGGGTTGGCTTCGAAATCCACGGTCAAATACTCCGGATTTGCAAGATTT